>NC_069501.1:1257142980-1257156422 GCF_027579735.1 Bombina bombina | reverse complement strand
GTGGACTCCTTTAAAGAGACTTGGCAAACAGTTCCTAAGGTGGAAAGAGCTGTTTCCACTTTAGCTAAGAGAACTACTATTCCCATAGAGGATAGTTGTGCTTTTAAAGACCCTATGGACAAGAAATTAGAAGGTCTTCTTAAGAAGATGTATGTTCACCAGGCAGCCAGCTACGTGCATTGCTACCGTCACTAGCGTGGCAGCCTATTGGTTTAATGCTCTGTCTGAGTCTCTCAGGACTGAGACATCCTTGGAAGAGATTCAGGACAGGATAAAGGCTCTGAAACTTACCAACGCCTTTATTACGGATGCTTCCCTTCAAATTATTAAACTTGGAGCGAAGATATCAGGTTTTTTCTGTTTTAGCCCGCAGAGCTTTATGATTGAAACCTTGGTCTGCGGATGTATCTTCAAAGTCTAAGCTTTTAGCTATTCCTTACAAGGGGGAAACCTTGTTTAGACCCAGCCTAGCGGAAATTATCTCTGATATCACGGGAGGTAAAGGTCCTCTTCTCCCTCAGGATAAGAGAAACAAGCAAAAAGGACGTCAGAATAATTTTCGTTCTTTTCTAAATTTCAAGGGAAATTTTTACTCTTCCTCCGCCAAGCAGGATCAGCCCAAACCTACTTGGAGACCAAGTCAGGCTTGGAATAAAGGTAAACAGTCCAAGACGCCTGCCATTGAGCCAAAGACAGCATAAAGGTCATGCCCCCGATCCGGGACCGGATCTTGTAGGGGGAAGACTTTCTTTTTTCTATAAGGCTTGGGTTCGAGATGTTCAGGATCCCTGGGCAATAGAGATTGTGTCCCAGGGATACAAACTAGAGTTCAAAAGTCTTTCTCCCAGAGGCAGCTTTCTACTTTCAGGATTATCTGCAGACCAGACAAAAAACGAGGCGTTCTTACATTGTGTAAAAGACCTCTCAGATCTGGGAGTGATTGTCCCAGTTCTGATTCAGGAACAGGGTCAGGGGTTTTATTCCAATCTCTTTGTGGTCAACAAAAAAGAAGGAACCTTCAGGCCAAATTGTAGATCTCAAGAGTCTAAACAAATTTCTCAGGGTTCCGTCCTTCAAGATGGAAACAATTTGTTCCATTCTTCCTTTACTCCAAGAGGGTCAGTTTATGACAACTGTGGATTTGAAGGACGCTTACCTGCATGTTCCCATTCACAAGGATCATCACAGGATTCTAAGATAAGCATTTCTGGACAAACATTTCCAGTTTGTGACTCTTCCTTTCGGTCTTGCTACACCTCCCAGAATTTTCACAAAGGTTCTTGGATCCCTTCTGGCTGTTCTTCGTTTACGAGGAATAGCGGTGGCGCCTTAACTGGACGACATCCTAGTCCAGGCGCCGTCATTACATCAAGCAAAGTCCCACACAGAGATGGTACTTTCCTTCCTGCAGTCTCATGGGTAGAAGGTAAATTTGGTAGAGTTCTCTAGTTCCAGACACAAGAGTAAAGTTCTTGGGAACCATAATAGATTCTCTTTCAACAGAAGTCAGGAAATCAAAGATTATCGATACATGTCTAATACTTCAATCCACCCCTCGACCATCAGTAGCTCAGTGTATGGAAATGATCGGGTTGATAGTGGCTGCAATGGACATCATCCCGTTTGCTCGGTTTCATCTCAGACCTTTTCAATTAAGCATGTTCAAGCAATGGAACAGAGATTATACCGATTTGTCTCCTCGAATACTACTGGAGCAGGAGACAAGGGATTCTCTTCAATGGTGGTTGTCTCTGGATCATCTTTCTCAGGGAACCTGCTTCCGCAGCCCATCCTGGGTGATCGTGACAACAGATGCCAGCCTTCAGGGATGGGGGTAGTATGGGGCTCCCTAAAGGCTCAGGGAGTTTGGACTCAGTCAGAGTCTCTTCTTCCTACAAATATTCTGGAGCTAAGAGCGATCATCAATGCTCTTCTGGCCTGGCCGCAATTAGCCTCGGTTCAGTTTATCAGATTCCAGTCAGACAACCTCAGTGGCTTACATCAATCATCAGGGAGGAACGAGAAGTTCCTTAGCAATGACAAAGGTAACCAAAATAATTCAGTGGGCGGAAGCTCATTCTTGCTGCCTGTCAGCAATCCACATCCCAGGGGTGGAGAACTGGGAGGCGGATTTCCTGAGCAGGCAGACGTTTCATCCGGGGGAGAACTTCATCTGGAGGTTTTCTCCAGTCTGATTCTCAAATGGGGTCAGCCGGAATTAGACCTAATGGCATCTCGTCAGAATGCCAAGCTCCCGAGATACAGTTCGAGGTCCATAGACCCCCAGGCGGAAATGATAGCTGCTCTGGCAGTCCCTTGGACCTTCAGTATAGCATACCTATTTCCTCCGTTTGCGCTTCTTCCTCGAGTTATTGTTCGAATCAAGCGGGAGAGGGTGTCGGTGATACTAATTGCTCCGGCTTGGTCTCTCAGGATTTGGTATGCAGATCTGGTAGAAATGTCATCTCTGCCACCTTGGAGACTTACGTTAAGGAAGGACCTTCTAATTCAGGGTCTATTTCTTCACCCAAACCTAGTTTCTCTGAAGCTGACTGCTTGGAGATTGAACGCTTAATTTTATCCAAGCAGGGTTTTTATGATTCGGTCATTGAGACCATGATACAGGCTCGTAAACCTGTAACGAGAAGGATTTACTATAAGGTTTGGCGTAAATACCTTTTTTGCTGAGAATCCAAGGGCTACTCCTGGAGTAGAATTAGAACTCTTAGAATCTTGTCCTTTCTTCAAGAAGGTTTAGAGAAAGGTCTGTCAGGAAGTTCTTTAAACGGTCAAATATCTGCCTCGTCTATTTTGTTACACAAACGTCTGGCAGATGCTCCAGATATACAATCCTTTTGTCAGGCTTTGGTCAGGATCAGACCTGTGTTTAAATCTGTTACTCCTCCTTGGAGTCTAAATTTAGTTCTCAAGGTTCTTCAGGGGGCTCCGTTTGAGCCGATGCATTCCTTAGATATTAAGTTGTTATCTTGGAAAGTTTTATTTCTTGTTGCTATTTCTTCTGCTCGAAGAGTATCAGAACTCTCGGCATTACAGTATGAGTCTCCTTACCTTATTTTCCATTCAGATAAGGTGGTTTTACGTACTAAATTAGGATTTATTCCTAAGGTTGTTTCTGATCGAGGTTTTCTCCAGTCTGATTCTCAAATGGGGTCAGCCGGAATTAGACCTAATGGCATCTCGTCAGAATGCCAAGCTCCCGAGATACAGTTCGAGGTCCATAGACCCCCAGGCGGAAATGATAGCTGCTCTGGCAGTCCCTTGGACCTTCAGTATAGCATACCTATTTCCTCCGTTTGCGCTTCTTCCTCGAGTTATTGTTCGAATCAAGCGGGAGAGGGTGTCGGTGATACTAATTGCTCCGGCTTGGTCTCTCAGGATTTGGTATGCAGATCTGGTAGAAATGTCATCTCTGCCACCTTGGAGACTTCCGTTAAGGAAGGACCTTCTAATTCAGGGTCTATTTCTTCACCCAAACCTAGTTTCTCTGAAGCTGACTGCTTGGAGATTGAACGCTTAATTTTATCCAAGCAGGGTTTTTATGATTCGGTCATTGAGACCATGATACAGGCTCGTAAACCTGTAACGAGAAGGATTTACTATAAGGTTTGGCGTAAATACCTTTTTTGCTGAGAATCCAAGGGCTACTCCTGGAGTAGAATTAGAACTCTTAGAATCTTGTCCTTTCTTCAAGAAGGTTTAGAGAAAGGTCTGTCAGCAAGTTCTTTAAAGGGTCAAATATCTGCCTCGTCTATTTTGTTACACAAACGTCTGGCAGATGCTCCAGATATACAATCCTTTTGTCAGGCTTTGGTCAGGATCAGACCTGTGTTTAAATCTGTTACTCCTCCTTGGAGTCTAAATTTAGTTCTCAAGGTTCTTCAGGGGGCTCCGTTTGAGCCGATGCATTCCTTAGATATTAAGTTGTTATCTTGGAAAGTTTTATTTCTTGTTGCTATTTCTTCTGCTCGAAGAGTATCAGAACTCTCGGCATTACAGTATGAGTCTCCTTACCTTATTTTCCATTCAGATAAGGTGGTTTTACGTACTAAATTAGGATTTATTCCTAAGGTTGTTTCTGATCGTGTCAGGGTTTTCTCCCTGTTGTGTTTGCCATGTGCTGCTGGCAGCCATTTCACTCACCTCTCTTCCTGACTATGGTGCATTGTGGGGGATGCTGCTCATTTCGTGCTTTTCTTTTTATGGCCAGACTGGTGTGCATCATCCATGTGAGACAGGATGCAGTCTCAGAAATGTGATGTCATCACTTTTTATTTAAAGGGCCTCTGTTCAGTATGCTTTGCCTTTGCGTTGTCTCAGACCTGTTTGTGAGAGTTCCTGTGTATTACCTGGCTGCCTGATGTCCTTCCTGGTTTCTGATCCCTGGCTTGTTCCTGACTCTGCTGTTTTCCTTGTGCCTGTTCCGGCTCGTCTGACTATTCGCTTTGGCTCCTGACTCGGCTCATCTGACTACCAGCTCTGGTTTTGTCTCCTGGCTTGTGGACTTTTTATAATTTTTTGCTATTAATAAAGGTGTGATTATTTTTGCACTTCTCGTCTCAGTCTGATTCCTGGCACCCTGACATTACGTAAAGGCCAAGCATACTGAACAGAGGCCCTTTAAATAATAAGTGATGACATCACAATTCTGAGACTGCATCCTGTCTCACATGGATGATGCACACCAGTCTGGCCATAAAAGGAAGTGCAGGAAATGAGCAGCATCTCCCACAATGCACCATAGTCAGGAAGAGAGGTGAGTAAAATGGCTGCCAGCAGCACATGGCAAACACAACAGGGAGAAAACCCTGACAGTACCCTCCCCTCAACGACCCCTTCCCCCTGGGAGGACAAAAGGCTTATTGGGGAAACGGGCATGGAAGGCACGGAGGAGGGCGGGAGCATGAACATCAGAGGAGGGAACCCAAGAACGCTCCTCCGGACCGTAGCCCCTCCAGTGAACCAAATACTGTACACGGCCCCTGGACATACGAGAGTCAATAATGCTGCTTACCTCATACTCCTCATGGTGGTCAACAAAGATAGGACGGGGACGAGGCAACACAGTGGTAAACCAATTACAAACCAATGGTTTCAAGAGGGAGACATGAAAAACATTGGAGATGCGCATAGCAGGAGGAAGGTCAAGAGCGTAGGCCACAGGATTAACCCGTCGGAGTATTCGAAAAGGACCAACATAACGGGGAGCAAATTTATTGGAAGGCACACGAAGGTTCAAGTTGCGGGAGGACAGTCAAACTCTCTCACCAACCTGGTAGGAAGGTGCGGGCAGATGCCTACGATCAGCCTGGAACTTTTGGCGCTGCATAGAACGATGAAGGCAATCCTGAATCTGCACCCACGTGGAACGGAGTTGCCGGAGATGCTCCTCCAAAGCCGGAATACCCTGAGACATAAAAGAATCGGGCAACAAGGATGGTTGAAACCCATAATTCGCCATGAACGGGGATAACTTGGAGGAAGCATTAATAGCACTATTACGAGCAAACTCTGCCCAAGGTAACAGTTCAGACCAATTATTGTGGTGATCTGAGACATAGCAACGGAGGAACTGTTCCAGAGCTTGATTAGACCGTTCCGCTTGCTATTGAGGCCATTGATGGCAGTTCCATTCAGTCCGCACTTGTTACTCACGAAACTGCTCCGTTGTCCATGGCTGTTGGGGCTTTCCATTTTGAAACCCTCCAGTTCCAGGTGATAAACTCTCCGCATTTTCCGGTTGTTCTGGGTTATCCCTAGCTCCAAAAGCAAAATCCCAGTCTCGACTGGCGCAGGTCCGAAATTTTGTCGTGGTCCCCGCAATGTATTTCCACTTGTCTTCAGAAACCAGTTAAAGTCTTGTGCACTTCTTCGGTATCTCAATTGCCAGAGGAGTACTGAGAGTTCCTAGACGTGTTTGACAAGGTGCGTGCCGGTACGTTGCCTCCTCACCGGTCTTACGATTGTGCCACAGACCTGCAACCCGGAGCCATTCCTCCTCGGGGCCGGGTTTACCCTCTGTCTGTTGCAGAGAATTGTGCTATGGAGGAGTATGTTGCAGATGCTCTGTTGCGGGGGATCATCTGCAAATCCTGCTCTCCTGCAGGGGCTGGCTTCTTCTTTGTGAAGAAAAAGGGTGGCAAGTTACGACCATATATAGATTATAGGGGTCTTAATCGTCTTACAATTAAGAATGCTTACCCTATTCCGCTTATTACGGAACTCTTTGACCGCCTCAAGGGAGCTACAGTCTTTACTAAACTTGATTTGAGAGGAGGGTACAATCTCTTTAGGATTAAGGAGGGCCACAAATGGAAAACAACATTTAACACCAGGAGCGGGCATTATGAGTATCTTGTAATGCCCTTTGGCCTATGTAATGCTCCTGCTGTTTTTCAGGAATTTATTAATGATGTCCTACGAGATATGTTGCAACAGTGTGTTGTGGTGTACTTAGACGACATCCTCATACACTCACCCACACTTAAGGCTCATCGTTCTGATGTTACACGGGTTCTTCAGAGACTACGTGAGAACGGCCTGTTTTGTAAACTCGAGAAATGTGAGTTCCATCAGACTCAAGTAACCTTCCTAGGTTATGTTATCTCCGTTGCAGGGTTCTCCATGGATCCTGACAAGTTATCTGCAGATCTGCAGTGGCTTCGCCCAGTTGGTCTTCGGTCCGTTCAACGTTTTTTGGGGTTCGCCAATTACTATAGAAAGTTTATTAAAAACTTTTCTTCCTTGGTCAAACCTATCACAGACATGACCCGTAAAGAGAATGATCCGCTCCATTGGTCACCTACTGCCATTAATGCCTTTGATAGTCTTAAGAATGCCTTTGCTGCCGCTCCAGTTCTGGCTCATTCTAACCATGTCCTGCCTTTCGTTCTTGAGGTCGATGCGTCTGAGACTGGAGTAGGTGCCCTCTTGTCTCAACGTCCTACGTCTGAAGGTTCCTTGCATCTGTGTGGTTTCTTCTCTAAGAAATTGTCTCCAGCGGAGTGCAATTATGAAATTGGCGACAGGGAATTACTGGCCATAATTTTGGCACTTAAGGAATGGAGGCATCTTCTCGAGGGTACTAGCGTGCCAGTGCTCATTCTTACTGACCACAAGAATTTAACTTATCTATCTGAAGCAAAACGTTTGTCGCCCCGACAGGCCAGATGGGCGCTATTTTTGTCTCGGCTTAATAATGTGGTCTCCTACCTGCCTGGTAGTAACAATGTTAGGGCTGATGCCCTCTCTCGACAATTTTCGCCTCTGTCCAAGGAGGAGTCTGTCTCTACTCCTGTTATACCTCCTGACCATATTTTGGCTACCATACGTACTAATTTGACTTCTCCTTTGGGGGAGGAGATCCTGGCTGCACAAACCAATGCACCTCCTGAGAAACCTAGTGGTAAGTGTTTTGTTCCTGAGAATCTTCGAACTAAACTTTTGCACACTTACCACTATCCTAAAGCCGCAGGTCACCCAGGCAAGAACCAAATGATTTGGTCTGTCACTCGACAATTCTGGTGGCCAGGTCTTCGTTCTGATGTTGCTGCGTATGTTGCCTCCTGCTCAGATTGTGCACAGAATAAGACTCCTCGACGTCTTCCTGTGGTTCTGCTTCAACCTATTGCTAATGGTGAGCGTCCTTGGACACATCCTGTCATGTACTTCATTGTCGAGCTCCCTGTTTCCAATGGCAATACTGTTATCCTTATGGTGGTTGACCGTTTTTCTAAAATGTCACATTGCATTCCCTTGATGAAGCTGCCTACCGCTCAGGAGTTTGCTTCAATTTTTGCCCGGGAGGTCTTCCGTTTACATGGGTTACCCAAGGAGATAGTGTCGGACTGGGGTAGCCAGTTTGTCTCCAGATTTTGGCGTTCCATTTGTGCTCAAATGGGGATCCAGCTTTCCTTCTCCTCTGCATATCACCCTCAATCCAATGGGGCTGCGGAACGGTCTAATCAAGCTCTGGAACAGTTCCTCCGTTGCTATGTCTCAGATCACCACAATAATTGGTCTGAACTGTTACCTTGGGCAGAGTTTGCTCGTAATAGTGCTATTAATGCTTCCTCCAAGTTATCCCCGTTCATGGCGAATTATGGGTTTCAACCATCCTTGTTGCCCGATTCATTCATGTCTCAGGGTATTCCGGCTTTGGAGGAGCATCTCCGGCAACTCCGTTCCACGTGGGTGCAGATTAAGGATTGCCTTCATCGTTCTATGCAGCGCCAAATGTTCCAGGCTGATCGTAGGCGTCTGCCCGCACCTTCCTACCAGGTTGGTGAGAGAGTTTGGCTGTCCTCCCGCAACTTGAACCTTCGTGTGCCTTCCAATAAATTGGCTCCCCGTTATGTTGGTCCTTTTCGAATACTCGGACGGGTTAATCCTGTGGCATACGCTCTTGACCTTCCTCCTGCTATGCGCATCTCCAATGTTTTTCATGTCTCCCTCTTGAAACCATTGGTTTGTAATCGGTTTACCACTGTGTTGCCTCGTCCCCATCCTATATTTGTTGACCACCACGAGGAGTATGATGTCAGCAGCATTATTGACTCTCGTATGTCCAGGGGCCGTGTAAAGTATGTGGTTCACTGGAGGGGCTACGGTCCGGAGGAGCGTTCTTGGGTTCCCTCCTCTGATGTTCATGCTCACGCCCTCCTCCGTGCCTTCCATGCCCGTTTCCCCAATAAGCCTTTGGTCCTCCCGCGGGGGAGGGGTCATTGAGGGGAGGGTACTGTCAGGGTTTTCTCTGTGTTGTGTTTGCCATGTGCTGCTGGCAGCCATTTTACTCACCTCTCTTCCTGACTATGGTGCATTGTGGGGGATGCTGCTCATTTCCTGCACTTCCTTTTATGGCCAGACTGGTGTGCATCATCCATGTGAGACAGGATGCAGTCTCAGAATTGTGATGTCATCACTTATTATTTAAAGGGCCTCTGTTCAGTATCCTTTGCCTTTGCATTGTCTCAGACCTGTTTGTGAGAGTTCCTGTGTATTACCTGGCTGCCTGATGTCCTTCCTGGTTTCTGATCCCTGGCTTGTTCCTGACTCTGCTGTTTTCCTTGTTCCTTATTCCGGCTCGTCTGACTATTCGCTTTGGCTCCTGACTCGGCTTGTCTGACTAACAGCATTGTTTTGTCTCCTGGCTTGTTATTTGATTCGTGGACTTTTTATTATTTTTTGCTATTAATAAAGGTGTGATTATTTTTGCACTTCTCGTCTCAGTCTGATTCCTGGCACCCTGACAGATCAGAACATTAATCAGGAGATTGTTGTTCCTTCTCTGTGTCCTAATCCTTCTTCTCAGAAGGAGCGACTTCTGCACAATTTGGATGTGGTCCGTGCTTTGAAATTTTACCTACAGGCGACAAAGGACTTTCGTCAGTCTTCTTCTTTGTTTGTTATTTTCTCCGGAAAAAACGTAAGGGACAGAAAGCTACGGCTGCTTCTCTTTCCTTTTGGTTAAAGAGTATCATACACTTTGCATATGAGACTGCTGGACATCAGCCTCCTGAAGAGGTTACTGCTCATTCCACGAGGGCTGTTGCTTCTTAATGGGCATTCAAAAATGAAGCTTCTGGGGAACAGATTTGCAACTTGGTCCTCTCTACACACTTTTAAAAAGTTTTACAAGTTTGACACTTTTGGCTCGGCTGAGGATGCTTTTGGGAGAAAGGTTCTTCAAGCAGTAGTGCCTTCCGTTTAGGTGCCCTGTCTTGTCCCTCCAGTATCATCTGTGTACTGTAGCTTGGGTATTGGATCCCATTAGTAATTGAGATGATCCGTGGACTTATCGCGTCTTAAAAAAGAAAAGAAAATTTATGCTTACCTGATAAATTTAATTATTTTTTGACACGATGAGTCCACGGCCCGCCCTGTTTCTTGAACAACAGGTTGTGGGTTATTATAAACTTCAGACACCTCTGCACCTTGGCTTTTCCTTTCTCTTCCTAACTTCGGTCGAATGACTGGGGTTGTAGGGAGGGGAGGAGCTATTTAACAGCTTTGCTGTAGTGCTCTTTGCCGCCTCCTTTTGACCAGGAGATGAATATCCCATAAGTAATTGAGATGATCCGTGGACTCATCGTGTCAAAAAAGAAATAAATTTATCAGGTAAGCATAAATTCTCTTTTTTGTTTGTCAAGTAATTTATAACTGTAGCCATATAAATATATTTTAGAATTTACCGTATTGCTGCTAAAGAATTTGTTTCAGCTTAGATAAATTGGCATTTAAACTGGCTGTTTACATTAAAAATATATATAACTTCTGGTGTTTTAATTAGAGTTGTATAGAATCTTTTGTGAGCTAAATAGCTTAAATATATTTGTCTGGAAGTTATCAAATCATATCTTGGTATCTCATTATGGTATTTTAATGAAATTCAATTGTGAATAAGGTAATTTTTATGATCTTTGTATAGCATATTATAACAGTTTAAACCTGTATAGTTTGATTCATATCTGGTTTTCTATAAATATAATTAAATGTGTCTATAAATTTTAACCAATATAAAGAATTTAGGAATTTACATTAATTTTATTGTTTTGTATATGCATTTTTATTGGGGGTTTATTTTAAAGGATAATTATTAAATATATTGTATTAAAATCCGGCCATATACTGACATATTCATAATTTATATTTTATCATCTTTATTATTATCTTTATATTTATCACAAAATAATCCATTAACGGCTTCTTTGGAAAGTCGCAGTTTCTTATACAGCGGATAAATACAAAATTATATTGTTCATATTTAAATTATTTTGCTAGATCTATTAAAAAAAACAAAAAAACAAAAAACAGGCACAGCTTTTTGTTTGCATCCAGTATCCCTTTTTCTGTACGTTCACTGCACGGTTTGTAAACTTGTGTTCAGAACAGATAGTCAGTTATGCAATCAAAGGAATAGTCTCATGTTCATATCAAAGGTTGACAAGTGTATATGGTACTTAGGATCTGGACATAATATTGATTAGGCAGCCCGACCCTTTTAATGAGCCCAGTAAAGAGAGTATATATAAATATACATATAAGAGCCAAAACTGTATGTGCCACATTTTAGGAGTGATCATTATATGACTTCAGAATTCTGGAGTTTGAATAGTAACATATGTACTTAAAAATAAATAAAATCTGCATAAAAAGTTACTTTAGTTACAATATATTGTGTCTTGGTATACCTATGTCAATATATCCAATCAAACAAGCTCGTTCTAACTGCAGCTCTACTTTCAGCTGTCGACTTCGGTCTTGAGGACATATCAACCAGGGCTGAATAGAGCTTTCACTGAGCAAGTTCTCCACAGGGTGTTTAGGATCCTGAAACAAAAGTATTCTATTAATTAGTGTTACATTTTGAGTGTATCCAAGAGTAACAATCTCAGTGTTTATTGAATAATTAACAAATGCGTAATAAAAAGACAATGATTTAACACCTCTACATTTCAAATAAACAGTAGATTTTTTTTCTGACAAATTTATTTTTTCTCCCATTTTCTGGCCCCCTGTATAATGTGACAGACATCAGCCAATCACAAACTAGTATAGGTATACCCTGAGAGCTTGTGTACATGCTCAGTAGGATCTTGTTCCCATGAAAGTGTGAATGACTGTGCAACATTTGATAATAGAAGCAAATTGGAAAGTGTCCAAAACTGCATGCTATTTCGGAATCATAAAAGTTTATTTCTTTCAAATGGCATGGAGAGTCCACAAATCCATTCAATTACTAGTGGGAATTCAACTCATGGCCACCAGGAGGAGGCACAGAACACCCCAAAGCTGTTAAGTATCACTCCCACTTAAAACCCCATCAGGAGGATGTGCGAAGATGGTGTCTGAAGATATTTAATCCTTTAATGGGTACTTTTCAAAGCAAGCAATGATTGGGGCTATGCTGCGTCCATGTAATCCTCTTTAATAAGAGTAATGGTGGCTTTTAGCAGTTGGAAGACAGCAAGGAAGTCCTTGCATACCTTCCAAAATGTATGCTACCCCTATATAAAAAAGCAGGGTTGGTTACTCTGCTTTTCTTTTTCTACAGGTCCCTGTCAGAGGTTGGCTGAGTCTGTCATACCTGTTGCTGTACCTGCCCTGCAGCTGGATCCACAGGTAAGTGCTTTTTGCCTTCTAGATGAGAAGGACATAGCACTTTGGGGGTTATAATTTCTCGTTTAATTTCAGTGGAGTCAAAAGGAGACTTACATCTCTTCAAAAATAATATGAGAGAAGCGTTCAACCTGGGAACGAACAATAGCATAATAGCTTGTTCTATGGCTAGTTACCACCCAAGAAGCAGCTGGTTTTACTCAAAATGTGCCTTTCACAAAGGAACTTTCCTGTACCATATCAGTCTGATCCTGACTTAACAGTACAGTCCAGCACGAAATACCAGGCAATCCCTCTCTGAACGAGAGAAACGGCAAAACCCCAGAGGTACGTTTCGGGCCTTTTGTGGGCCTCGTCAGTGAGGTGCAGCCATATCCCTCTAGGTTTAGGCACACTGAGCAACGTGTCCACGTCTGGATTCCTGCATCACACTTACACCTAGATTTAGAGTTTTGCGGCCAAAGGGGTGACTTAGCTACGCGTGTTTTTTTTCTAGCGCTGCTTCTAAACAACGCTGGTATTTAGAGTTCTCTGAAGGGCTGCGTTAGGCTCCAAAAAGGGAGCGTACAGGCATATTTACCGCCACTTCAACTCTCAATACCAGCGTTGCTTACGGTAGCAGCTAGCTGGAAAAACGTGCTCGTGCACGATTCCCCCATAGGAAACAATGGGGCAGTTTGGGCAGAAAAAAAACCTAACACCTGCAAAAAAGCAGCGTTAAGCTCCTAACGCAGCCCCATTGTTTCCTATGGGGAAACACTTTTTAAGTCTGCACTTAACACCCTAACATGTACCCCGAGTCTAAACACCCCTAACCTTACACTTATTAACTCCTAATCTGCCGCCCCGGCTATCACTGACCCCTGCATTACACTATTAACCCCTAATCTGCCGCTCCGGACACCGCCGCAACCTACATTATACTTATGTACCCCTAATCTGCTGCCCCTAACATTGCCGACACCTACATAATATTTATTAACCCCTAATCTGCCCCCCCCCAAACGTCGTCGCTACCTTACCTACATTTATTAACCCCTAATCTGCCGACCGGACCTGGCTGCCACTCTAATAAAGGTATTAACCCCTAAACCGCCGCACTCCCGCATCAAAAACCCTATAATAAATAGTATTAACCCCTAATCTGCCCTCCCTAACATCGCCACCACCTAACTTCAAGTATTAACCCCTAATCTGCCGACCGGACCTCGCCGCTACTATAATAAATGTATTAACCCCTAAAGCTAAGTCTAACCCTAACCCTAACACCCCCCTAAGTTAAATATAATTTTATTCTAACGAAATAA
>NC_069501.1:1257050480-1257137980 GCF_027579735.1 Bombina bombina | reverse complement strand
GGGGTTCAAACGGAACGCCCTGTAAAACATTAAGAACAAGGTTTAAACTCCATGGTGGAGCAACCGTTTTAAACACAGGCTTAATCCTGGCCAAAGCCTGACAAAAAGCCTGGACGTCAGGAACTTCTGACAGACGTTTGTGTAACAGAATGGACAGAGCTGAGATCTGTCCCTTTAATGAACTAGCGGATAAACCCTTTTCTAAACCTTCTTGTAGAAAAGACAATATCCTAGGAATCCTAACCTTACTCCAAGAGTAACCTTTGGATTCACACCAATATAGGTATTTACGCCATATCTTATGGTAAATCTTTCTGGTAACAGGTTTCCTAGCCTGTATTAAGGTATCAATAACTGACTCAGAAAACCCACGTCTTGATAAAATCAAGCGTTCAATTTCCAAGCAGTCAGCTTCAGAGAAGTTAGACTTTGATGTTTGAAGGGACCCTGTATCAGAAGGTCCTGTTTCAGAGGTAGAGACCAAGGTGGACAGGATGACATGTCCACCAGATCTGCATACCAAGTCCTGCGTGGCCACGCAGGTGCTATTAGAATCACTGATGCTCTCTCTTGTTTGATTCTGGCAATCAATCGAGGAAGCATCGGGAAGGGTGGAAACACGTAAGCCATCCTGAAGTCCCAAGGTGCTGTCAGGGCATCTATCAGGACTGCTTCTGGATCCCTGGATCTGGACCCATAACGAGGAAGCTTGGCGTTCTGTCGAGACGCCATGAGATCTATCTCTGGTTTGCCCCAACGTCGAAGTATTTGGGCAAAGACCTCCGGATGAAGTTCCCACTCCCCCGGATGAAAAGTCTGACGACTTAAGAAATCCGCCTCCCAGTTCTCCACTCCCGGGATGTGGATTGCTGACAGGTGGCAAGAGTGAGACTCTGCCCAGCGAATTATCTTTGATACTTCCATCATAGCTAGGGAGCTTCGTGTCCCTCCCTGATGGTTGATGTAAGCTACAGTCGTGATGTTGTCCGACTGAAACCTGATGAAACTCCGCATTGTCAACTGGGGCCAAGCCAGGAGGGCATTGAGAACTGCTCTCAATTCCAGAATGTTTATTGGCAGGAGACTCTCCTCCTGACTCCATTGTCCCTGAGCCTTCAGAGAATTCCAGACGGGACCCCAACCTAGAAGGCTGGCGTCTGTTGTTACAAATGTCCAGTCTGGTCTGCTGAATGGCATCCCCCTGGACAGATGTGGCCGAGAAAGCCACCAAAGAAGAGAATTTCTGGTCTCTTGATCCAGATTCAGAGAAGGAATGTTTATTGGCAGGAGACTCTACTATGTCCATTGCCGCTACCATTAAGCCGATTACCTCCATGCATTGAGCCACTGACGGGTGTTGAATGGAATGAAGGGTGCGGCAAGCACTTTGAAGTCTTGTTAACCTGTCCTCTGTCAGGTAAATCTTCATTTTTACAGAATCTATAAGAGTCCCCAGGAAGGGAACTCTTGAGAGTGGAACGAGTGAACTTTTCTTTTCGTTCACCTTCCATCCATGTGACCTTAGAAATGCCAGTACTAACTCTGTATGAGACTTGGCAGTTTGAAAGCTTGAAGCTTGAATCAGAATGTCGTCTAGGTATGGAGCTACCGAGATTCCCCGCGGTCTTAGTACCGCCAGAAGAGCACCCAGAACCTTTGTGAAGATTCTTGGAGCTGTAGCCAATCCGAATGGAAGAGCTACAAACTGGTAATGCCTGTCTAGGAAGGCAAACCTTAGGTACCGGTAATGATCTTTGTGAATCGGTATGTGAAGGTAAGCATCTTTTAAATCTACAGTGGTCATGTACTGACCCTCTTGGATCATAGGTAAAATTGTCCGAATAGTCTCCATCTTGAACGATGGAACTCTTAGGAACTTGTTTAGGATCTTTAAGTCCAGGATTGGTCTGAAAGTTCCCTCTTTTTCGGGAACCACAAACAGATTTGAGTAAAACCCCTGTCCCTGTTCCGATCGTGGAACTGGGTGGATTACTCCCATTAACAAGAGCTCTTGTACGCAGCGTAGAAACGCCTCTTTCTTTGTCTGGATTGTTGACAACCTTGACAGATGAAATCTCTCTCTTGGAGGAGAGTATTTGAAGTCCAGAAGGTATCCCTGAGATATTATTTCTAGCGCCCAGGGATCCTGGACATCTCTTGCCCAAGCCTGGGCGAAGAGAGAAAGCCTGCCCCCCACTAGATCCGATCCCGGATCGGGGGCCCTCAATTCATGCCGTTTTAGGGGCAGCAGTAGGTTTCCTGGTCTGCTTGCCCTTGTTCCAGGACTGGTTAGGTTTCCAGCCTTGTCTGTAGCGAGCAACAGCTCCTTCCTGTTTTGGTGCAGAGGAAGTTGATGCTGCTCCTGCTTTGAAATTACGAAAGGAACGAAAATTAGACTGTCTAGTCTTAGTTTCGGCTTTGTCCTGAGGCAGGGCATGGCCTTTACCTCCTGTAATGTCAGCGATAATCTCTTTCAACCCGGGCCCGAATAAGGTCTGCCCTTTGAAAGGTATATTAAGCAATTTAGACTTAGAAGTAACATCAGCTGACCAGGATTTTAGCCACAGCGCCCTGCGTGCCTGAATGGCGAATCCTGAATTCTTCGCCGTAAGATTAGTTAGATGTACTACGGCCTCCGAAATGAATGAATTAGCTAGTTTAAGGACTCTAAGCCTGTCCGTAATGTCGTCCAGAGTAGCTGAACTAATGTTCTCTTCCAGAGACTCAATCCAGAACGCCGCTGCAGCCGTGATCGGCGCAATGCATGCAAGGGGTTGCAATATAAAACCTTGTTGAACAAACATTTTCTTAAGGTAACCCTCTAATTTTTTATCCATTGGATCTGAAAAAGCACAGCTATCCTCCACCGGGATAGTGGTACGCTTAGCTAAAGTAGAAACTGCTCCCTCTACCTTAGGGACCGCTTGCCATAAGTCCCGTGTGGTGGCGTCTATTGGAAACATTTTTCTAAATATCGGAGGGGGTGAGAACGGCACACCGGGTCTATCCCACTCCTTAGAAACAATTTCAGTAATTCTCTTAGGTATAGGAAAAACCTCAGTACTCGTCGGTACCGCAAAATATTTATCCAACCTACACATTTTCTCTGGTATTGCAACTGTGTTACAATCATTCAGAGCCGCTAACACCTCCCCTAGTAATACACGGAGGTTTTCCAGTTTAAATTTAAAATTTGAAATATCTGAATCCAGTCTGTTTGGATCAGAACCGTCACCCACAGAATGAAGTTCTCCGTCCTCATGTTCTGCAACCTGTGACGCAGTATCTGACATGGCCCTAATATTATCAGCGCACTCTGTTCTCACCCCAGAGTGATCACGCTTACCTCTTAGTTCTGGTAATTTAGCCAAAACTTCAGTCATAACAGAAGCCATATCCTGTAATGTGATTTGTAATGGCCGGCCAGATGTACTCGGCGCTACAATATCACGCACCTCCCGAGCGGGAGATGCAGGTACTGGCACGTGAGGCGAGTTAGTCGGCATAACTCTCCCCTCGTTGTTTGGTGAAATTTGTTCAATTTGTACAGATTGACTTTTATTTAAAGTAGCATCAATACAGTTAGTACATAAATTTCTATTGGGCTCCACTTTGGCATTGCAACAAATGACACAGGTATCTTCCTCTGAATCAGACATGTTTAACACACTAGCAAATAAACTTGCAACTTAGAATACAATTCAATTAGAATAATATTAAAAACGTACTGTGCCTTTAAGAAGCACAGAAAATCTATGACAGTTGAAAATTAATAAATTGAAACAGTTATAGCCTCAATCCTTGTAAACAACACAACTTTAGCAAAGGTTTAATCCCAATAGCAAAGATAACAAATTCTGAAAGCAGGAAACAATTACAGAATAAACGTTTTTTATCACAGTCAACTATAATTCTCACAGCTCTGCTGAGAGAAATTACCTCCCTCAAAATAAGTTTGAAGACCCCTGAGTTCTGTAGAGATGAACTGGATCATGCAGGAAATACAATGAGCTGCTGACTGAAATAACTGATGCATAGAAAAGGCGCCAAAAAAACGGCCCTTCCCCCTCACACACAGCAGTGAGAGAGAACAGAAACTGTCAGAAAAAGATTAAGCAACTGCCAAGTGGAAAAATGGTGCCCAAACATTTATTCACTCAGTACCTCAGCAAATGAAAACGATTTTACATTCCAGCAAAAACGTTAAACATAATTTCTAGTTATTAAACAGCTTAATGTACTTCTTACAGTGTAATTCTAGTGAAGTACCATTCCCCAGAATACTGAAGTGTAAAGTATACATACATGACATTATATCGGTATGGCAGGATTTTCTCATCAATTCCATTGTCAGAAAATAAAAGCTGCTACATACCTCTATGCAGATTCATCTGCCCGCTGTCCCCTGATCTGAAGTTTACCTCTCCTCAGATGGCCGAGAAACAGCAATATGATCTTAACTACTCCGGCTAAAATCATAGCAAAAACTCTGGTAGATTCTTCTTCAAACTCTGCCAGAGAGGTAATAACACACTCCGGTGCTATTTTAAAATAACAAACTTTTGATTGAAGATATAAAACTAAGTATAATCACCATAGCCCTCTCACACCTCCTATCTAGTCGTTGGGTGCAAGAGAATGACTGGGAGTGACGTAGAGGGGAGGAGCTATATGCAGCTCTGCTGGGTGAATCCTCTTGCACTTCCTGTTGGGGAGGAGTTAATATCCCAGAAGTAATGATGACCCGTGGACTGATCACACTTAACAGAAGAAAGATAGGATACGCAATTGGCGTAAGGGGATCTGCGGTATGGAGAAGTCGCGGCTTGGAAGTGAGCGTTAGACCCTTTCCTGGCTGACTCTAAATACCAGCGGGCGGTAAAAAGCAGCGTTAGGAGCCCTTAACACTGCTTTTGACGGCTACCGCAGAAATCTAAATCTAGGCGTTAGGGAGACTTTCCTAAGAGTCAAAATTTGCATTAAAAAAATGAGAAGCACTCAACCTAGGAGTGAACAATAGCATAACAGCTTGTATCTCTTCATATTTGGGATAATTTTGGCCAGCAAAGGCAGATTAAGGTCCTGCTTTATGGATCAGTGGTATCATAATGGTGCCTAAATTTCCTCTTTGAGGGTCTAGGCTAAGCTTTATATCCTGGGATCAGGATATTTTTATGAGCAGTTAGGGGTTTAAAGTGAATGTAAATTTTCCCTTTTTTAGTAATCAATATTAATTAATTATCAGTGTATTAGTTAAAACGCCTTTTTTTTTAAACAAAATTCTCAAAATATCACATTATATTTTAAATGTAAACTTATCTCCGTTTTTGCTTATAACTCCTCCCATCCATTTCTTCCTGTATTTGTGCCGCATTACGTATAGAGCGGTCCCACCCGCTCTATTACGTATTTGAAAAGCTCATTCACAATGTTTTGGTTTTTTTGCGCATGCGTTTAACATTCAGTGCCTAATATGCGCATGCGTTAGTAAATTATTAGGCAATCGCTATCGTAACTGCAATTTTAAATGCGCATTCGTACTGAAGCTTGTAAAAGCTTATAAATCAATCAGCAGTTGGTGAACGCATACGCATAAAGAAATTGTGACGTCTCCGAAAAGGGGCTGGACGCCACGGGGTATGAAAGATTATTAGTCGAATACAGTGTCAATCAACGTTAGAAATGCGGTCCAAAATGGCGGGCGGAGAAAGCGAGCAAGACGATTCACAGTAAATAAGTATACAGGGAGTGCAGAATTATTAGGCAAGTTGTATTTTTGAGAATTAATTTTATTATTGAACAACAACCATGTTCTCAATGAACCCAAAAAACTCATTAATATCAAAGCTGAATAGTTTTGGAAGTAGTTTTTAGTTTGTTTTTAGTTATAGCTATTTTAGGGGGATATCTGTGTGTGCAGGTGACTATTACTGTGCATAATTATTAGGCAACTTAACAAAAAACAAATATATACCCATTTCAATTATTTATTTTTACCAGTGAAACCAATATAACATCTCAACATTCACAAATATACATTTCTGACATTCAAAAACAAAACAAAAACAAATCAGTGACCAATATAGCCACCTTTCTTTGCAAGGACACTCAAAAGCCTGCCATCCATGGATTCTGTCAGTGTTTTGATCTGTTCACCATCAACATTGCGAGCAGCAGCAACCACAGCCTCCCAGACACTGTTCAGAGAGGTGTACTGTTTTCCCTCCTTGTAAATCTCACATTTGATGATGGACCACAGGTTCTCAATGGGGTTCAGATCAGGTGAACAAGGAGGCCATGCCATTAGATTTTCTTCTTTTATACCCTTTCTTGCCAGCCACGCTGTGGAGTACTTGGACGCGTGTGATGGAGCATTGTCCTGCATGAAAATCATGTTTTTCTTGAAGGATGCAGACTTCTTCCTGTACCACTGCTTGAAGAAGGTGTCTTCCAGAAACTGGCAGTAGGACTGGGAGTTGAGCTTGACTCCATCCTCAACCCGAAAAGGCCCCACAAGCTCATCTTTGATGATACCAGCCCAAACCAGTACTCCACCTCCACCTTGCTGGCGTCTGAGTCGGACTGGAGCTCTCTGCCCTTTACCAATCCAGCCATGGGCCCATCCATCTGGCCCATCAAGACTCACTCTCATTTCATCAGTCCATAAAACCTTAGAAAAATCAGTCTTAAGATATTTCTTGGCCCAGTCTTGACGTTTCAGCTTGTGTGTCTTGTTCAGTGGTGGTCGTCTTTCAGCCTTTCTTACCTTGGCCATGTCTCTGAGTATTGCACACCTTGTGCTTTTGGGCACTCCAGTGATGTTGCAGCTCTGAAATATGGCCAAACTGGTGGCAAGTGGCATCTTGGCAGCTGCACGCTTGACTTTTCTCAGTTCATAGGCAGTTATTTTGCGCCTTGGTTTTTCCACACGCTTCTTGCGACCCTGTTGACTATTTTGAATGAAACGCTTGATTGTTCGATGATCACGCTTCAGAAGCTTTGCAATTTTAAGAGTGCTGCATCCCACTGCAAGATATCTCACTATTTTTGACTTTTCTGACCCTGTCAAGTCCTTCTTTTGACCCATTTTGCCAAAGGAAAGGAAGTTGCCTAATAATTATGCACACCTGATATAGGGTGTTGATGTCATTAGACCACACCCCTTCTCATTACAGAGATGCATATCACCTAATATGCTTAACTGGTAGTAGGCTTTCAAGCCTATACAGCTTGGAGTAAGATAACATGCATAAAGAGGATGATGTGGTCAAAATACTCATTTGCCTAATAATTCTGCACTCCCTGTATACAGTTGCAAGAAAAAGTATGTGAACCCTTTGGAATGATATGGATTTCTGCACAAATTGGTCATAAAATGTGATTTGATCATCATCTAAGTCACAACAATAGACAATCACAGTCTGCTTAAACTAATAACACACAAAGAATTAAATGTTGCCATGTTTTTATTGAACACACCATGTAAACATTCACAGTGCAGGTGAAAAAAGTATGTGAACCTTTGGATTTAATAACTGGTTGAACCTCCTTTGGCAGCAATAACTTCAACCAAACGTTTCCTGTAGTTGCAGATCAGAAGTGCACAATGGTCAGGAGTAATTCTTGACCATTCCTCTTTACAGAACTGTTTCAGTTCAGCAATATTCTTGGGATGTCTGGTGTGAATCGCTTTCTTGAGGTCATGCCACAGCATCTAAATCGGGTTGAGGTCAGGACTCTGACTGGGCCACTTCAGAAGGCGTATTTTCTTCAGTTTAAGCCATTCTGTTGTTGATTTACTTCTATGCTTTGGGTCATTGTCCTGTTGCAACACCCATCTTCTGTTGAGCTTCAGCTGGTAGACAGATGGCCTTAAGTTCTCCTGCAAAATGTCTTGATAAACTTGGGAATTCATTTTTCCTTCGATGATAGCAATCCGTCCAGGCCCTGACGCAGCAAAGCAGCCCCAAACCATGATGCCCCCACCACCATACTTCACAGTTGGGATGAGGTTTTGATGTTGGTGTGCTGTTCCTCTTTTTCGTCACACATAGTGTTGTGTGTTTCTTTCAAACAACTCAACTTTGGTTCCATCTGTCCACAGAATATTTTGCCAGTACTGCTGTGGAATATCCAGGTGCTCTTGTGCAAACTGTAAAAGTGCAGCAATGTTTTGTTTGGACAGCAGTGGCTTCCTCTGTGGTATCCTCCCATGAAATCCATTCTTGTTTAGTGTTTTACGTATTGTAGATTCGCTAACAGGGATGTTAGCATTTGCCAGTGACTTTTGTAAATCTTTAGCCGACACTCTAGGATTCTTCTTCACCTCATTGAGCAGTCTGCGCTGTGCTCTTGCAGTCATATTTACAGGAAGGCCACTTCTAGGGAGAGTAGCAGAAGGGCTGAACTTTCTCCATTTATAGACAATTTGTCTTACCGTGGACTGATGAACAGCAAGGCTTTTGGAGATACTTTTATAACCCTTTCCAGCTTTATGCAAGTCAACAATTCTTAATCGTAGGTCTTCTGAGAGCTCTTTTGTGCGAGGCATCATTCACATCAGGCAATGCTTCTTGTGGAAAGCAAACCCAGAACTGGTGTGTGTTTTTTATAGTGCAGGGCAGCTGTAACCAACACCTCCAATCTCATCTCATTGATTGGACTCCAATTGGCTGACATCTCACTCCAATTAGCTCTTGGAGATGTCATTAGTCTAGGGGTTCACATACTTTTTCCACCTGCTACTGTGAATGTTTACATGGTGTGTTCAATAAAAATATGGCAACATTTAATTCTTTGTGTGTTATTAGTTTAAGCAGACTGTGATTGTCTATTGTTGTGACTTAGATGATGATCAGATCACATTTTATGACCAATTTGTGCAGAAATCCATATCATTCCAAAGGGTTCACATACTTTTTCTTGCAACTGTATATCGATAAAATTGTACATTTGAAAAAAAAAACGATGAATTAAAGTTAACTTTATTTTGATTGCTAAACAAGATGAGACTTTGCAATAGCATTGACTTTACATCCACTTTAAGGCTCCTGCTCACCTAAAGAGCAAGCCCCTTTCTCCCAGTGGAGGGGATCTGCGCTATTTTTTATAACATTGGATTCATTGGGGAGAGAGTTACAGAGTTAATTTTCCTATTCAGCCTGCACAGTAAAAGTGAATAGCGGAGTCTCCAGTTTTAAGGGTTTTGCCTTTATTGAACCGGAGAGGATTTGTTAGCTGTATTTAACATGTCCCTCTCTTATGTATATTTTGCGGCGTTAAGCTCTCTCATGACCACATTCAAAAACAGAATTTATGCTTACCTGATAAATTGCTTTCTCTTACGGTGTATTCAGTCCACGGATTCATCCTTACTTGTGTGATATTCTCAATCCCTACAGGAAGTGGCAAAGAGAGCACACAGCAAAGCTGTCCATATAGCTCCCCTCAGGCTCCGCCCCCCCCCCAGTCATTCGACCGACGGTTAGGAGAAAAAGGAGAACCATAGGGTGCAGTGGTGACTGTAGTTATTTTAAATTAAATTTGAACCTGACTTAAATGTCAGGGCGGGCCGTGGACTGAATACACCGTAAGAGAAAGCAATTGATCAGGTAAGCATAAATTCTGTTTTATCTTACTTGGTGAATGTAGTGCTAAAAATAAATACACAGAGTGCCTCCTAAAAGGCTAAGACACTAGTAGTGACAAGATTATTTAAATAAAAAATATATTGAAATTCTATAGGTGTATATAAAATATTTTATAAGCTACTTATAGCTAAAATATACAAACAAGATACAAAAGTGGATCCACTTAAAATTAACAATAAAATATGCATATATCTATATAAAAAACAATACAATTGTGGTTAAAAACCACACCAATATACAATCTTAATCACAAAATAAATTACAATAAAACAGCTGTTGATGGTTGGATAAAAAATAAATATAAAAACATCAATTTACTGAGTAGGTGTCCATAAATATGTAGGTCCCAAACTTTAAATTCTTTCCAGAGAGTGAATGTCCAATATGAAGATTCTATTTTAAAACAGTTATCCTTATATATCCCTCGATAAACGGTGAAATGATGAAGTGTGTAAAAAAGAAAAACGTAGTGGTTTTCAAATCAAATTTCAAAAATTATTGTGAATATCCAAAAAACCCTGAAAAGATGATGTGATGAAGTGGGCGTGAATAATCAAAAATGTGTGTACACAAAAATGAAAAAAGAAAAAATATAAAAAAAATAATCCAAATGAATATTTAGGATGTGTTAAAGTGAATAACACACTTATAAAGTGACCCTTATGTGAATACAAGATGTGAAGAGATGCTCCTAAAAAGTTATTCCTGTGTGTAAACGATGAAAAAATACAGAAATGGATCCTATGTCTCAGGGATCAATTCATTCAAAGATATACCTGTAATAAAACAAATATAACATAGTGCAAAACTGCTATTCAAACTTAGTCAGTAATTGAAAAGAAGCTTACCATATATGTCAACGCGTTTCGGCCCTAAGAACTGGGCCTTTATCAAGACTATCTGATAGTCTTGATAAAGGCTAACCATATATGTCAACGCGTTTCGGCCCTAAGAACTGGGCCTTTATCAAGACTATCTGATAGTCTTGATAAAGGTCCAGTTCTTAGGGCCGAAACGCGTTGACATATATGGTAAGCTTCTTTTCAATTACTGACTAAGTTTGAATAGCAGTTTTGCACTATGTTATATTTGTTTTATTACAGGTATATCTTTGAATGAATTGATCCCTGAGACATAGGATCCATTTCTGTATTTTTTCATTGTTTACACACAGGAATAACTTTTTAGGAGCATCTCTTCACATTTTGTATTCACATAAGGGTCACTTTATAAGTGTGTTATTCACTTTAACACATCCTAAATATTCATTTGGATTATTTTTTTTACATTTTTTCCTTTTTCTTTTTTCATTTTTGTGTACACACATTTTTGATTATTCACGCCCACTTCATCATATCATCTTTTCAGGATTTTTTGGATATTCACAATAATTTTTGAAATTTGATTTGAAAACCACTACGTTTTTCTTTTTTACACACTTCATCATTTCACCGTTTATCGAGGGATATATAAGGATAACTGTTTTAAAATAGAATCTTCATATTGGACATTCACTCTCTGGAAAGAATTTAAAGTTTGGGACCTACATATTTATGGACACCTACTCAGTAAATTGATGTTTTTATATTTATTTTTTATCCAACCATCAACAGCTGTTTTATTGTAATTTATTTTGTGATTAAGATTGTATATTGGTGTGGTTTTTTAACCACAATTGTATTGTTTTTTATATAGATATATGCATATTTTATTGTTAATTTTAAGTGGATCCACTTTTGTATCTTGTTTGTATATTTTAGCTATAAGTAGCTAATAAAATATTTTATATACCCCTATAGAATTTCAATATATTTTTTATTTAAATAATCTTGTCACTACTAGTGTCTTAGCCTTTTAGGAGGCGCTCTGTGTATTTATTTTTAGCACTACATTCACCTTTTTGGGGGCGCTGGTACCCACAATACTAGGAGCTACAGATACAAGGTTGAGCGCTGTCAGATTTAACAGATTTTTATCTTACTTGGTGTATTCAGTCCACGGATTCATCCTTACTTGTGGGATACCAATACCAAAGCAATAGGACACGGATGAAGGGAGGGAACAAGTCAGGTAACCTAAACGGAAGGCACAACTGCTTGCAAAACCTTTCTCCCAAAAATAGCCTCCAAAGAAGCAAAAGTATCGAATTTGTAAAATTTGGCAAATGTATGCAGTGAAAACCAAGTCGCTGCCTTACAAATCTGTTCAACAGAAGCCTCATTCTTGAAAGCCCATGTGGAAGCCACAGCTCTGGTGGAATGAGCTGTAATTCGTTCTGGAGGCTGCTGTCCAGCAGTCTCATAAGCCAATCGGATGATGCTTTTCAGCCAAAAGGAAAGAGAGGTAGCAGTCGCTTTCTGACCTCTCCTCTTACCAGAATAGACGACAAACAAGGATGATGTTTGTCTGAAATCTTTAGTTGCTTTTAAATAGAATTTTAAAGCACGAACCACGTCCAGATTGTGTAAAAGTCGTTCCTTCCTAGAAACTGGATTAGGACACAGAGAAGGAACAATGATTTCTTGGTTAATATTCTTATTAGAAACCACCTTTGGAAGAAAACCAGGTTTGGTACGCAAAACAACCTTATCTGCATGGAACACCAGATAGGGTGAATCACACTGCAAAGCAGACAATTCAGAAACTCTTCGAGCAGAAGAAATGGCTACTAAAAATAAAACTTTCCAAGATAATAACTTAATATCTATGGAATGTAAAGGTTCAAACGGAACCCCTTGAAGAACTGAAAGAACTAAATTTAGACTCCAAGGAGGAGCCACAGGCTTGTAAACAGGCTTGATTCTAACTAGGGCCTGTGCAAACACCTGAACGTCTGGTACAGCTGCCAGGCGCTTATGTAACAGAATAGACAGAGCAGATATCTGTCCCTTTAAGGAACTAGCTGACAGGCCTTTCTCCAATCCTTCTTGGAGAAAAGCTAATATCCTTGGAATCCTAACCTTACTCCACGAGTAACCCTTGGATTCACACCAACCAAGATATTTCCGCCATATCTTATGGTAAATTTTCCTAGTAACAGGCTTTCTGGCCTGTATCAGAGTGTCTATAATTGATTCAGAGAAACCGCGCCTAGCCAAAATTAAGCGTTCAATCTCCAAGCAGTCAGTTGCAGAGAAACTAGATTTGGATGCTTGAAAGGACCTTGAAGTAGAAGATCCTGCCTCTATGGCAGTCTCCATGGTGGGACCGATGACATGTCCACTAGGTCTGCATACCAAGTCCTGCGTGGCCATGCAGGCGCTATCAGAATTACCGAAGCCTTCTCCTGCTTGATTCTGGCTATTAGCCGAGGGAGAAGAGGAAACGGTGGAAAGACATAAGCTAGAAAGAATGACCAAGGCATTGTTAAAGCATCTATCAGTGCCGCCTTGGGATCCCTGGAACTGGATCCGTAAAGGGGAAGTTTGGAGTTCTGACGGGACGCCATCAGATCCAATTCCGGAATGCCCCATAGCTGGGTCAGCTGAACAAAAACCTCTGGGTGGAGTTCCCACTCCCCCGGATGAAAAGTCTGACGAATTAGAAAATCCGCTTCCCAGTTGTCTACCCCTGGGATGTGAATTGCAGATAGATGGCAGGAGTGATCCTCCGCCCATTTGATGATCTTGGATACTTCTTTCATCGCTAGGGAACTCCTTGTTCCTCCCTGATGATTGATGTACGCTACAGTCGTGATGTCCGACTGAAATCTGATGAATTTGGACTCCGCTAGTTGAGGCCATGCTTGGAGCGTGTTGAATATCGCTCTCAGCTCCAAAATGTTTATCGGGAGAAGAGATTCTTCCCGAAACCATAGACCCTGATCCTTCAGGGAGTTCCAGACCGCACCCCAGCCTAACAGACTGGCATAGGTTGTGACAATGATCCACTCCGGTCTGCGGAAACTCATTCCCTGAGACAGGTGATCTTGAGACAACCACCAGAGAAGAGAGTCTCTGGTTTTCTGGTCCATTTGTATTTGAGGAGATAAATCTGCGTAATCCCCATTCCACTGCTTGAGCATACACAGTTGCAGTGGTCTCAGATGAATTCGGGCAAAAGGGACTACGTCCATTGCCGCCACCATTAAACCAATCACCTCCCTGCACTGAGCCACAGAAGGCCGATGAATGGAATGAAGAGCTCGGCAGGTGTTCAACAGTTTGGACTTCCTGACCTCTGTTTCCAGAAAGGGAACCCATGTAAGAGGGGACAGAGAACTTTTTTCTACGTTCACCTTCCACCCGTGAGACCTTAGAAAGGCCAGAACAATGTCCGTATGAGCCTTGGCTCTGTGGAAAGACGATGCCTATATTAATATGTCGTCTAGGTAAGGTGCTACTGCAATGCCCCGCGGTCTTAGCACCGCCAGAAGGGACCCTAGCACCTTTGTGAAAATTCTGGGAGCGGTGGCCAACCCGAAAGGAAGGGCCACAAACTGGTAATGTTTGTCCAGAAAGGCGAACCTTAGGAACTGATGGTGATCTTTGTGGATAGGAATATGTAGGTACGCATCCTTTAGATCCACGGTAGTCATATATTGACCTTCCTGGATCATTGGCAAGATTGTCCGAATGGTTTCCATCTTGAAAGACGGAAACTCTGAGGAATTTGTTTACAATCTTTAGATCCAGGATTGGCCTGAAAATTCCCTCCTTTTTGGGAACTACGAACAGGTGTGAGTAAAAGCCCAGTCCTTGTTCTGCAATTGGAACTGGGTGTAATACTCCCATTTTTAGGAGATCTTCTACACAGCGTAAGGACGCCTGTTTCTTTGTTTGGTCTGAAGACAAACGAGAACTGTGGAACCTTCCCCTTGGGGGAGAATCCTTGAATTCTAGAAGGTACCCCTGAGCAACTATTTCTAATGCCCAGGGATCCGGAACATCTCTTGCCCAAGCCTGAGCAAAGAGAGAAAGTCTGCCCCCTACTAGATCCGGTTCTGGATCGGGGGCTACCCCTTCATGCTGTCTTGGTAGCAGGAGCAGGCTTCTTGGCCTGTTTACCCTTATTCCAGCCCTGCAAGGGTTTCCAGGTTGCTTTGGGCTGGGAAGCGTTATCTTGCTTTGTGACAGCAGAGGTTGCAGCAGGTCCGCTCCTGAAGTTGCGAAAGGAGTGAAAATTAGCCTTGTTTTTGGCCTTAAACGGCCTATCCTGAGGGAGGGCATGACCCTTGTCCCCAGTGATATCTGAAATAATTTCTTTCAGCTCTGGGCCGAAAAGGGTCTTCCCCTTGAAGGGAATATTTAACAGTTTTGTTTTGGACGACACATCCGCCGACCAAGATTTGAGCCAAAGCGCTCTTCGCGCCATGATGGCAAAACCTGAGTTTTTCGCCGCTAGCTTAGCTAACTGGAAAGCGGCATCAGTGATAAAAGAATTAGCCAGCTTTAGAGCATGAATTCTATCCATGACCTCATCGTATGAAGTCTCCCTCTGGAGCGACTCCTTCAGGGCCTCGAACCAAAAAGCCGCTGCAGTAGTTACAGGAATAATGCAGGCAATTGGCTGAAGTAGAAAACCTTGCTGAACAAAAATTTTCTTCAACAATCCTTCTAATTTTTTATCCATAGGATCTTTAAAAGCACAACTGTCCTCTATTGGTATAGTTGTACGCTTAGCAAGTGTTGAAACATTCCCCTCAACCTTAGGGACCGTCTGCCACTCGTCCCGCCTGGGGTCGTTTATGGGGAACATTTTCTTAAAGAAAGGGGGGGGGGGGAAACAAAAGGTACACCTGGTCTCTTCCACTCCCTAGTCACAATATCCGCCACCCTCTTTGGGATCGGAAATGCCTCAGTGTAAACAGGGACCTTTAAAAACCTGTCCATCTTACACAATTTTTCTGGGACCACCATGGGGTCACAATCATCCAGCGTAGCTAAAACCTCCTTAATCAGTACGCGGAGGTGTTCCAGCTTAAATTTAAACGCTAAGGACTCAGAATCTGCCCGCTGAGAAACTTTTCCTGTATCAGAAATTTCTCCCTCAGACAGACCTTCCTTCACTGCTACTTCTGAGTTTTGTGAGGGTACTACAGATAAATTATCCAAGGCGTCTGATTGCTCATCCTCTGTATTTAAAACTGAGCTATCACGCTTTCTTGGAAAAACTGGCAGTTTGGATAAAAATGCTGCGAGGGAATTATCCATTACTGCTGCTAATTGTTATAAAGTAATAGGGGCCAATGCGCTAGAGGTACTAGGCATCGCTTGCGCGGGCGTAACTGGTGTCGACACATGGGGAGAGGAAGAAGGACTATCCTCATTACCCTCAGTTAAAGAATCATCTTGGGCTACATCTTTAAGTGTCACTGGATGGTCTTTAAAATGCTTAGATGTTTTAGCACACTTTACACATAAATGCAATGGGGGTACCGCCATGGCTTTTAAACATAAAGAACAAGGTCTATCTGAAGTCTCAGACATGTTTAACAGACTTATACAGCACTACAATACACAAAAAATCACTTTTTGAAAAAACGTTACTGTGTCTTTAAATAATAAAAAGCACACACTTTTTTTCCAAATCACCAAAAAAAATCCGATCTTTATGAAAATTTCACCACATGATCCTAATGCTTTGAAATGATTGCACACAAATTTTTAAATTAATTAACCCCTTATTGACCAAACCGGAGCAAATTGTAGTAAACAACTGGTTTAACACACTACAGCACGGTGCCACAGTCTTTGCTGCAGCCCTACCTTCCCTTAGGGTTATTTGTAGCTGAAATATAAGCCTCCTCGATGTCCTCCTGCACTCTCAGGACTCTACACATGAAGCTGCATGAGCTGTCTTGAAATTCCACTGCGCAACTGAGGCGCGAAAATGAGGCCCCCTCCCTCTGCAGTTCAGAGTTATGGGGCCTTCCTAAGTCAGACTAGGCGTCTGATAACATGCCAGGCGAAATAAAAACCCCAAAAAGTGTTTACAACGTTTCAAACACTTAAAGAAATATAAGATTCCATCAATAAAACAATCGATTTAGCCCATCACAGTGTCTACCAGTATTTAAGCCCTTAACTGAAGCCATCCTTCTATACTGCGTTTCAGAAAATGGCTTACCTTCCCTCATGGGGATCTCTGTCAGCCTTCTAGCATTACCAGGTCTTGTTAGAAATAAATGACTGAGCATACCTTAAGCAGTTAAGCCTGCAAACTGTTCCCCCCAACTGAAGTTCTCCTGTACTCAACAGTCCTGTGTGGGAACAGCAATGGATTTTAGTTACATGCTAAAATCTTTTTCCTATCAGCAGAAATCTTCATCACTTTCTGCCCCAGAGTAAATAGTACAAACCGGCACTATTTTAAAATAACAAACTCTTGATTGAAGAAATTAAACTACAAATCTAACACCACAAACTCTTTACCCTCCCGTGGAGATGCTACTTGTTAGAGCGGCAAAGAGAATGACTGGGGGGCGGAGCCTGAGGGGAGCTATATGGACAGCTTTGCTGTGTGCTCTCTTTGCCACTTCCTGTAGGGATTGAGAATATCCCACAAGTAAGGATGAATCCGTGGACTGAATACACCAAGTAAGAGAAATACCTGTTTAACTTACCCGCTACCCTATTTCCCATAGAGTCAGTCCCATATAGGGGTTCTAATAGTCTCCGGAGTGGATCATAGAGGCACTAAGCAGTTGCAGGTCTAGTGAATAGACCTAAGTCTATGCCGCATCATTCTGTTTGAGATCGGAAGTATTTAGAGAGGGGGTTTTCTCTTTCTAAATAGACTGCACTTATATCTATGGGAATGACGGAAGTTCCCTCATGTAGCATTGATGTGATTTTTCATGCAGTGGTGCCCCGTTCAGAATGTTTATTGGAGCTGTATGTACTGGTGTTTTTAACAAAAGACGATATGAGGTGATTAAAAAGACTACCTCGGTACTACTTAGTGCAAACATGCCATTTCAGGTCGATCAGGTCCTTAGAGACCCAGACGGCAGATACATCATACTCACAGGCTGCCATTTTGGTAGGCCAATCACTTTGGCCAACATATATTGCCCTAATCAATCCCAGCACCTCTTTTTTCAAGAGGTTATGCGCAAATTACTTGAAATTCAAAGGGGAGTGTTGTATATGGGAGGGGACCTGAACGCGCCCTTGGACCCCACACTTGACACGTCCAACGGAATCTCCAGCACCCCTCACAGGATCCTAAAGCGCATACATGACTCCCTGACTGAACTGGTCATACACGACATTTGGCGCCTACACCACCCCATCACGAGAAACTATTCATTCTACTCACACCCACATAAAAGGTACTCAAGAATTGACTACCTATTTACGGACACGACAGGCCTCACGATAACCACTAGCAGTAACATTCACCCGATCACATGGTCGGACCACGCGCCAGTTAGTTGCGCCATTCAATGGCCAAATACGCCGGTCACTCCATATGTTTGGAGGCTGGACGACACGCTGCTTGATGACCCGGTTTTTCGTGCAGAGACCCAAGAATCATTGACTCAGTTCTTCCAAACCAATGCAAACGATCAAATGCAGAGTTGTACCGTCTGGGAGGCCCATAAATGCACCATTAGAGGTCTAATGATTAGGAAGCGGGCACACCTAAATAGGCAGAGGAGAGAGCGCTACCAGGGCCTTTTGAGGTGAGTGTCAGATGCAGAGAAAGAGCATAAAAAATCCCCGATAGACGAGAGCCTATTAAAAACGCTTGCACATGCAAGGGCAGAATTACTAGTGTATTTACAAGAGGGATATCAAAAAAGGCTCTAATGCTAAGACAGAGTTACTTTGAACACGGTGATAAAGCCTGTAGATTGCTGGCCAGGGCAATAGCGCGTAAAAAGCTTAAAACTTATGTCTATGAAATACAGAATAGGGAAGGGGAGGTCAAGGCTGACGGGGGGTCTGTGGCTGACGTTTTCAGTGAATACTATGAATCCTTGTATAATATCCAGGGTAAGCACAGAGCAGAGGAGGATCTCCTTACATACACTAGCGGGATGACCCTCCCTAGCCTCTCGGAACAAGAGAGGGACTCGCTCGAGTCTCCCATCACGTTAAACGAAGTGAAAGAGGCCATAAAAGATCTCCCGACAGGTAAGAGTCCGGGCCCGGATGGCTTTGGAATCAAGTATTACAAACTATTTGTAAATACATTGGCCCCTGAACTGGTAACTATTTTTAACTCCCTTCCTGACCATCCTACCCTACCGCACACAATGCTTGAAGCCTACATAGCCGTGATCCCCAAGCCAGGGAAGCCCCCTGACAAACCGGAGAATTATAGACCGATATCTTTACTCAATTCTGATGTAAAGATACTCGCCAGGACCCTGGCCAACCGTCTAAGCAAATATCTCCCTGGGCTGGTCTCTACTGATCAGGTCGGCTTTATCCCAGCCCGTGAGGCACGAGACAACACTCTCAAAGTCTTGCAATTAATAACCTATGCTCAGAACAAACAAACCATTAACCTTAGTCACAACTGAAGCCGAAAAGGCGTTTGACCGGGTTGACTGGTCCTTCATGAGACACACCCTGCATAAGTTCGGGTTTGGCCCTAAGATGGTTAATATGGTCATGTCGCTCTACTCTACGCCAAACGCAAGAGTGAGAGTTAACGGAACTCTATCCAAAACATTCCAGATAAAAAACGGGACTAGGCAGGGCTGCCCACTTTCGCCCCTGCTGTTTGCCCTTGTTATGGAGGTACTGGCTGGTAAAATTAGAAGTAACTTACGGGGATAGTGGTAGGTGAATATGAGCACAAACTTGCCATGTACGCCGACGATGTCCTTCTGACATTGTCGGATACATCAAACTCGCTTCGGGATGTTCTGACCGAATTCTCTGAATTTGGAAAGGTATCCAACTTCCTTCTAAATCCCATGAAATTGGAAATATTGAACATCACGGAGACCCCTGAAAGCTTTGAGGCCCTTAAGTCTAATTGCCCGATAAAAATAGCCCAGAACTCCATAAAATACCTTGGGATCACACTCACACCTTCTCTTAAAGACATAGTAGAGACTAACTACAGACAAATCGCGGAAGCCGTAGTAAAAGACTTAGCTAGTTGGAAAAACAAAACTATCTCATGGATGGGCCGGATCGGGGTAATCATAATGAACATTCTACTAAGAGTGCTTAACATCATGCAGACTGTCCCGGTCCGGCCGACCTCAACAAATCCATAACATACAATTAGTAATTGAGGCCTACATTTGGAATGGGCAGAGACCGCGAATACGCAAGAGCACCACATACTTGCCCAGAGACAGGGGAGGCTTGGGAGTGCCGAACCTGACAGAATACCTGAGAGCAATATCTCTACAGAGATTGGTTGAGTGGTGTCATAATTCACCAAGCAAGGCCTGGATTCAGATAGATAGATTCTGCGGAGGGGGAACGTGGGTGCGCTTGCCTGGATTACGCATAAAAGTCGTCCAGTTACCATTACACAATATCCCCTTATCGCGGAAGTGTTTAAGACCTGGGACAACTTAATCGCGGGGGGCGCCCCACGTCTCCACTCCAACTTCACCGGTTACCCCGGCTCAAGAGAACCCACACTTGGGCATTGAGGGGGATTGCGGATCCTGTAAGGCTCCATATGCGCTAGCGGAAGCAGCGTTCTTTAACCTTATCCATCAACATAGACTTAAATCTCAAAGTGACCTTGCTGACCTGAGACCCGACATATATGCTTCATGGTTTAGAGTGGCGCAGCTCACACACTTCTTTAGTACGCACAAAGAAAGACCAGACTTAACGAGAGATAGGACTCTATTTGAGGTACTATGCACAATGACACAAGCCCCCAAGCACCTAATTTCACAACTTTACAGACTTCTCCTGACCGGTGGGAAAACTGCCCTCCCGACCTATGCAGCCAGGCAAACCGAATTGAGCTTAGACATTGACTTGAAGGACTGGATCAAAATTTTCGACAAAGCCAAGAGGGCGTCAGTCTCCATGCGCATCCAAGAAATGCATTATAAGTTTCTTAGCAGATGGTACATGACGCCCCAAAGACTCCAAAAAATATATCCACATGCAAATGGGGGGTGCTGGAGAGGTTGTGGCGAGGGGGGAACGCTCCTCCATATATGGTGGACTTGTCCACTTATCCGCCCATTCTGGGAGGGGGTGTTTGGTGAGATTAGCAGACTACTCAAGACTATAATCCCACCCAGAGCATCGTATCTGATATATCACGAATTGCCTAAGATAATAGGCGAGGACAGGTATCTTCTGTTTCTGTTAATGTTAAATGGGGCGAAGGGACTCATACCTGCACTTTGGAAAAAACAGCGCGCTCCCAGCTTGCAAGAATGGAAACAAAGGGTGGGGGAATTGATTCGACTGGAAAGATATCATTACCTCAAAACCGGCAAAATCGGTACACACGAAATGATGGTACTGGCATGGGAGGGCAAGGGAGTTTAAATAACCACTGAACGCCTAGAAAACTAAGTACAGGCTTGTAATGATCTAATTCTGCTTCCCCAACGCCATCCCTTCTTATCTCCCTCCCCATACCCATTTTTTTTTTTTTCCCATCAATCTATCCCACTTCACAAAAGCACACTTTATTTCACTCCCCCAACTACTCCAACCTATTCCCTCCCCCTCCTACCCCCGGTCACTTACTTGGTGACAATTTCAGGTTTCTGTGCACCTACAACTGTATGTGTAAAGTAAGTTGTAGAAACATTTTGTTACATAAAGCAAACCTGAAGGAATCTGCAGAAGCTTCTGATAACATAACTATGTACACATATTTTGGCTTGGGACTTTTTCGCCCACAGCCAAGAACATCAAAGTTATAAAAGTGCATTGGATTAATGAAGCAAAACAATCAGAAGCCTATAAGGACTGTAATGTATACATGTTATTGCAGACAAAAAGAATCAAAAGGTTTTGTACACTAACTTAAAAATATTGTTTTGTATGACATGTTATTGCACTTAACAAAATAAAGCTTTTCAAAATTGAAAAAAAAAAAAAAAAAGACTACCTCGGCTTGTCTTTTTCAGGTATATAGCACTTTTATAGGCGCCATTTTATCTAGTTCTGTGGCATTTCTTTTTCTGATCAGTTTCCAGCCACGATCAGTAAAGATGGCACGCTTTTTAACTCCCTGGGGGTTTATGTTATATTCTAGCGCTGCACAGTAAATTGCCGGTACAGTTCTCCCAGATCAAGTGAATATGACCTTATAACCCTTTCTACTTAAAGGGACATTATACACTCATTTTTTCTTTGCATAAATGTTTTGTAGATAATCTATTTATATAGCCCATAAAGTTGTTTTTTTTAATTAATGTATAGTTTTGCTTATTTTTAAATAACATTGCTCTGATTTTCAGACTCCTAACCAAGCCCCAAAGTTTTATGTGAATACGCTCGACTACCTACTCCAGCTTGCTCCTGTTTGTGTAAAGGGTCTTTTCATATGCAAAAGAAGGGGGAGGGGGGGAGTGTCTTATTTGCCACTTGCAGTGGGCTTTCCAGCTACCTTTTCAACAGAGCCAAAGTGACAGCTTCTAAGTAAGTTTTTAAACAGTTTTATACTGGATTTTTATATCAGTATCTGTGCATATTATTCTTTATAGTAGTGTCTATTACATGCAGTTATATGAAAATGAGTGTATACTGTCCCTTTAAAGATCAGCCATATAGCAGATTAAGGATTCATGTTTAATTGCATTCTTTTAATGTACAGGTGTTAGAAACTGTACAAACTTAGTTTTCAGTGAACAAGCGCCCAAGCGGCATAAAACGCGTCTGATGTACTAAGGGTCTTGGTTTCCCCTCTTGTCCTGTTTGTTTATATTGGGCTACCGTTTACCTTTGTTTTTATTGTTGCTAATAAAGGATTTTTCACTTTTATCGCTGTAGTGCCGGGATATCCATGTTTCTTCCATCAATTACTCACGTCTGAACAGGGACGTGTTTCCTACATGCACCCTCCTTGGTCTTTGTTTGTCATGTGATAGCGCAGAAGACTGCTGCGGTACGTCTAGTTGAAGCATCCTACCCGTTCTCCTGTGTCTCTGCAAACTTAGTTTTCTCTAGGTACAGTTTCCGTTAGAGAATAGACTGGTCCTCGCTGCCATCTGGTGACCGTTATTGGTATCAGGCTTCCTTTAACGAATTAGCTCTCATATGAGTCCATTTCTGGCTGATGGCACCATATATGGTTTTTTGTATCTTCAAGCAGCTTAAGACTTTATAATGGTATTTTTATGTGTCCCTGTTTTATGTAGATGGGCACATTAGTGTAATCCCTTTTACAATGAGATGATTACTGTCCAGGTCTGTGACCTCACACATCTTAGTTTCCTATGTATTTAAATTTTCTATATATACACAGTATCTCACAAAAGTGAGTACACCCCTCACATTTTTGTAAATATTGTATTATATCTTTTCATGTGACAAAACTTAAGAAAACATAATTTATGCTTACCTGATAAATTCCTTTCTTCTGTAGTGTGATCAGTCCACGGGTCATCATTACTTCTGGGATATTACTCCTCCCCAACAGGAAGTGCAAGAGGATTCACCCAGCAGAGCTGCATATAGCTCCTCCCCTCTACGTCACCCCCAGTCATTCGACCAAGGACCAACGAGAAAGGAAAAGCCAAGGGTGAAGTGGTGACTGGAGTATAAATTAAAAAATATTTACCTGCCTTAAAAACAGGGCGGGCCGTGGACTGATCACACTACAGAAGAAAGGAATTTATCAGGTAAGCATAAATTATGTTTTCTTCTGTTAAGTGTGATCAGTCCATGGGTCATCATTACTTCTGGGATACCAATACCAAAGCAAAAGTACACGGATGACGGGAGGGATAGGCAGGCTCTTTATACAGAAGGAACCACTGCCTGAAGAACCTTTCTCCCAAAAATAGCCTCCGAAGAAGCAAAAGTGTCAAATTTGTAAAATCTGGAAAAAGTATGAAGCGAAGACCAAGTTGCAGCCTTGCAAATCTGTTCAACAGAGGCCTCATTCTTGAAGGCCCAAGTGGAAGCCACAGCTCTAGTAGAATGAGCTGTAATTCTTTCAGGAGGCTGCTGTCCAGCAGTCTCATAAGCTAAACGAATTATGCTACGAAGCCAAAAAGAAAGAGAGGTAGCGGAAGCTTTTTGACCTCTCCTCTGCCCAGAGTAAATGACAAACAGAGAAGACGTTTGTCGAAATTCCTTAGTTGCCTGTAAGTAAAATTTTAGAGCACGGACTACATCCAGGTTGTGCAGTAGACGTTCCTTCTTTGAAGAAGGATTTGGGCATAAAGAAGGAACAACAATCTCTTGATTGATATTCCTGTTAGTAACTACCTTAGGTAAGAACCCAGGTTTAGTACGCAGGACTACCTTATCCGAATGAAAAATCAAATAAGGAGAATCACAATGTAAGGCTGATAATTCAGAGACTCTTCGAGCCGAGGAAATAGCCATTAAAAATAGAACTTTCCAAGATAACAACTTTATATCAATGGAATGAAGGGGTTCAAACGGAACGCCCTGTAAAACATTAAGAACAAGGTTTAAACTCCATGGTGGAGCAACAGTTTTAAACACAGGCTTAATTCTGGCCAAAGCCTGACAAAAAGCCTGGACGTCAGGAACTTCTGCCAGACGTTTGTGTAACAGAATGGACAGAGCTGAGATCTGTCCCTTTAATGAACTAGCAGATAAACCCTTTTCTAAACCTTCTTGTAGAAAAGACAATATCCTAGGAATCCTAACCTTACTCCAAGAGTAACCTTTGGATTCACACCAATATAGGTATTTACGCCATATCTTATGGTAAATCTTTCTGGTAACAGGTTTCCTAGCCTGTATTAAGGTATCAATAACTGACTCAGAAAATCCACGTCTTGATAAAATCAAGCGTTCAATTTCCAAGCAGTCAGCTTCAGAGAAGTTAGATTTTGATGTTTGAAGGGACCCTGTATCAGAAGGTCCTGTTTCAGAGGTAGAGACCAAGGTGGACAGGATGACATGTCCACCAGGTCTGCATACCAAGTCCTGCGTGGCCACGCAGGTGCTATTAGAATCACTGATGCTCTCTCTTGTTTGATTCTGGCAATCAATCGAGGAAGCAACGGGAAGGGTGGAAACACGTAAGCCATCCTGAAGTCCCAAGGTGCTGTCAGAGCATCTATCAGGACTGCTCCTGGATCCCTGGATCTGGACCCGTAACGAGGAAGCTTGGCGTTCTGTCGAGACACCATGAGATCTATCTCTGGTTTGCCCCAACGTCGAAGTATTTGGGCAAAGACCTCCGGATGAAGTTCCCACTCCCCCGGATGAAAAGTCTGACGACTTAAGAAATCCGCCTCCCAGTTCTCCACTCCCGGGATGTGGATTGCTGACAGGTGGCAAGAGTGAGACTCTGCCCAGCGAATTATCTTTGATACTTCCATCATAGCTAGGGAGCTTCTTGTCCCTCCCTGATGGTTGATGTAAGCTACAGTCGTGATGTTGTCCGACTGAAACCTGATGAACCCCCGAGTTGTCAACTGGGGCCAAGCCAGGAGGGCATTGAGAACTGCTCTCAATTCCAGAATGTTTATTGGCAGGAGACTCTCCTCCTGACTCCATTGTCCCTGAGCCTTCAGAGAATTCCAGACGGCACCCCAACCTAGAAGGCTGGCGTCTGTTGTTACAATTGTCCAGTCTGGTCTGCTGAATGGCATCCCCCTGGACAGATGTGGCCGAGAAAGCCACCATAGAAGAGAATTTCTGGTCTCTTGATCCAGATTCAGAGAAGGGGATAAGTCTGAGTAATCCCCATTCCACTGACTTAGCATGCACAGTTGCAGTGGTCTGAGGTGTAAGCGTGCAAAGGGTACTATGTCCATTGCCGCTACCATTAAGCCGATTACCTCCATGCATTGAGCCACTGACGGGTGTTGAATGGAATGAAGGGTGCGGCAAGCACCTTGAAGTCTTGTTAGCCTGTCCTCTGTCAGGTAAATCTTCATTTCTACAGAATCTATAAGAGTCCCCAGGAAGGGAACTCTTGTGAGTGGAACGAGTGAACTTTTCTTTTCGTTCACCTTCCATCCATGTGACCTTAGAAATGCCAGCACTAACTCTGTATGAGACTTGGCAGTTTGAAAGCTTGAAGCTTGTATCAGAATGTCGTCTAGGTATGGAGCTACCGAGATTCCCCGCGGTCTTAGTACCGCCAGAAGAGCACCCAGAACCTTTGTGAAGATTCTTGGAGCTGTAGCCAATCCGAATGGAAGAGCCACAAACTGATAATGCCTGTCTAGGAAGGCAAACCTTAGGTACCGATAATGATCTTTGTGAATCGGTATGTGAAGGTAAGCATCTTTTAAATCTACAGTGGTCATGTACTGACCCTCTTGGATCATAGGTAAAATTGTCCGAATAGTCTCCATCTTGAACGATGGAACTCTTAGGAATTTGTTTAGGATCTTTAAGTCCAGGATTGGTCTGAAAGTTCCCTCTTTTTTGGGAACCACAAACAGATTTGAGTAAAACCCCTGTCCCTGTTCCGATCGTGGAACTGGATGGATTACTCCCATTAACAAGAGCTCTTGTACGCAGCGTAGAAACGCCTCTTTCTTTGTCTGGATTGTTGACAATCTTGACAGATGAAATCTCTCTCTTGGAGGAGAGTATTTGAAGTCCAGAAGGTATCCCTGAGATATTATCTCTAGCGCCCAGGGATCCTGAACATCTCTTGCCCAAGCCTGGGCGAAGAGAGAAAGTCTGCCCCCCACTAGATCCGATCCCGGATCGGGGGCCCTCAATTCATGCTGTTTTAGGGGCAGCAGCAGGTTTCCTAGTCTGCTTGCCCTTGTTCCAGGACTGGTTAGGTTTCCAGCCTTGTCTGTAGCGAGCAACAGCTCCTTCCTGTTTTGGTGCAGAGGAAGTTGATGCTGCTCCTGCTTTGAAATTACGAAAGGAACGAAAATTAGACTGTCTAGTCTTGGCTTTGGCTTTGTCCTGAGGCAGGGCATGGCCTTTACCTCCTGTAATGTCAGCGATAATCTCTTTCAACCCGGGCCCGAATAAGGTCTGCCCTTTGAAAGGTATATTAAGCAATTTAGACTTAGAAGTAACATCAGCTGACCAGGATTTTAGCCACAGCGCCCTGCGTGCCTGAATGGCGAATCCTGAATTCTTCGCCGTAAGTTTAGTAAGATGTACTACGGCCTCCGAAATGAATGAATTAGCTAGTTTAAGGACTCTAAGCCTGTCCGTAATGTCGTCCAGAGTAGCTGAACCAATGTTCTCTTCCAGAGACTCAATCCAGAATGCCGCTGCAGCCGTAATCGGCGCAATGCATGCAAGGGGTTGCAATATAAAACCTTGTTGAACAAACATTTTCTTAAGGTAACCCTCTAACTTTTTATCCATTGGATCTGAAAAAGCACAGCTATCCTCCACCGGGATAGTGGTACGCTTAGCTAAGGTAGAAACTGCTCCCTCCACCTTAGGGACCGTTTGCCATAAGTCCCTTGTGGTGGCGTCTATTGGAAACATTTTTCTAAATATCGGAGGGGGTGAGAACGGCACACCGGGTCTATCCCACTCCTTAGTAACAATTTCAGTAAGTCTCTTAGGTATAGGAAAAACCTCAGTACTCGTCGGTACCGCAAAATATTTATCCAACCTACACATTTTCTCTGGTATTGCAACTGTGTTACAATCATTCAGAGCCGCTAACACCTCCCCTAGTAATACACGGAGGTTTTCCAGTTTAAATTTAAAATTTGAAATATCTGAATCCAGTCTGTTTGGATCAGAACCGTCACCCACAGAATGAAGTTCTCCGTCCTCATGTTCTGCCACCTGTGACGCAGTGTCTGACATGGCTCTAATATTATCAGCGCACTCTGTTCTCACCCCAGAGTGATCACGCTTACCTCTTAGTTCTGGTAATTTAGCCAAAACCTCAGTCATAACAGTAGCCATATCCTGTAATGTGATTTGTAATGGCCGCCCAGATGTACTCGGCGCTACAATATCACGCACCTCCCGAGCGGGAGATGCAGGTACTGACACGTGAGGCGAGTTAGTCGGCATAACTCTCCCCTCGTTGTTTGGTGAAATTTGTTCAATTTGTACAGATTGACTTTTATTTAAAGTAGCATCAATACAGTTAGTACATAAATTTCTATTGGGCTCCACTTTGGCATTGCAACAAATGACACAGGTATCATCCTCTGAATCAGACATGTTTAACACACTAGCAAATAAACTTGCAACTTGGAAATACAATTCAATTAGAATAATATTAAAACGTACTGTGCCTTTAAGAAGCACAGAAGATCTATGACAGTTGAAAATTAATAAATTGAAACAGTTATAGCCTCAATCCTTGTAAACAACACAACTTTAGCAAAGGTTTAATCCCATTAGCAAAGATAACAAATTCTGAAAGCAGGAAACAAATTACAGAATAAACGTTTTTTATCTCAGTCAAACTATAATTCTCACAGCTCTGCTGAGAGAAATTACCTCCCTCAAAATAAGTTTTGAAGACCCCTGAGCTCTGTAGAGATGAACCGGATCATGCAGGGAATACAATGAGTTGCTAACTGAAATATTTGATGCGTAGTAAAAGCGCCAAAAAACGGCCCCTCCCCCTCACACACAGCAGTGAGGGAGAACAGAAACTGTCAGAAAACAGATTAAGCAACTGCCAAGTGGAAAAATAGTGCCCAAACATTTATTCACACAGTACCTCAGCAAATGAAAACGATTTTACATTCCACCATAGTCCTCTCACACATCCTATCTAGTCGTTGGGTGCAAGAGAATGACTGGGGGTGACGTAGAGGGGAGGAGCTATATGCAGCTCTGCTGGGTGAATCCTCTTGCACTTCCTGTTGGGGAGGAGTAATATCCCAGAAGTAATGATGACCCGTGGACTGATCACACTTAACAGAAGAAATTACACTTTTCTACATTGTAAAGTAGTGAGTGTACAGCCTGTATAACAGTGTAAATTCGCTATCCCCTCAAAATAACTCAACACACAGCCATTAATGTCTAAACCGTTGGCAACAAAAGTGAGTACACCCCTAAGTGGAAATGTCCAAATTGGTCCCAATAAGCCATTTTCCCTCCCCGGTGTCATGTGACTTGTTAGTGTTACAAGGTCTCAGGTGTGAATGGGGAGCAGGTGTGTTAAATTTAGTGTTATCGCTCTCACACTCTCTCATACTGGACACTGGAAGTTCAACATAGCACCTCATGGCAAAGAACTCTCTGAGGATCTGAAAAAAGAATTGTTGCTCTACATAAAGATGGCCTAGGCTATAAGAAGATTGCCAAGACCCTAAAACTGAGCTGCAGCACGGTGGCCAAGACCATACAGCGGTTTCACAGGACAGGTTCTGCTCAGAACAAGCCTCGCTGGTGGATGTTACCTACCGTTTAAGGATGCCCCACAGATGCTCAATAGTGTTTAGGTCTGGAGACATGCTTGGCCAGTCCATCATCTTTACCCTCAGCTTCTTTAGCAAGGCAGTGGTCGTCTTAGAGGTGTGTTTGGGGTCATTATCATGTTGGAATACTGCCCTGCGGCCCTGGCTCCGAAGGGAGGGGATCATGCTCTACTTCAGTATGTCACAATACATGTTGGAATTCATGGTTCCCTCAACGAACTGTAGCTCCCCAGTGCCGGCAGCACTCATGCAGGCCCAGACCATGACACTCCCACCACTATGCTTGATTGTAAACAAGACACACTTGTCTTTGTACTCCTCACCTGGTTGCCGCTTGACACCATCTGAACCAAATAAGTTTATCCCGGTTTCATTGTACCACAGGACATGGTTCCAGTAATCCATGTCCTTAGTCTGCTTGTCTTCAGCAAACTGTTTGCGGGCTTTCTTGTGCATCATCTTTAGAAGAGGCTTCCTTCTGGGACAACAGCCATGCAGACCAATTTGATGCGGCGTATGGTCTGAGCACTGACAGGCTGACCCCCCCCCCCCCCCACCACCACCCCTTCAACCTCTGCAGCGATGCTGGCAGCACTCAAACATCTATTTCCCAAAGAAAACCTCTGGATATGACACTGAGCATGTGCACTCAACTTCTTTGGTCGAAAATGGCGAGGCCTGTTCTGAGTGGATCCTGTCCTGTGAAACTGCTGTATGGTCTTGCCCACCGTGCTGCAGCTCAGTTTCAGGGTCTTGGCAATCTTCTTATAGCCTAGGCCATCTTTATGTAGAGCAACAATTCTTTTTTTCAGATCCTCAGAGAGTTCTTTGCCATGAGGTGCCATGTTGAACTTCCAGTCACCAGTATAAGAGAGTGTGAGAGCGATAACCCCGGATTTAACACACGTGCTCTGCATTCACACATAAAAACATAGAATTTGACAGTAGATAAGAACCAAAATGGCCCATCAAGTCTACCCATATTACATGTTACTTTTTCCTTAGGATAGCCTTATGCATGTCCCAGGCATTTTTAAATTCCTTTATAATCTTTGTGTTTACCACCTCAAATGGAAGTTTATTCCATGAATCCACCACCCTTTCGGTAAAAAAATGCTTCCTTAAATTTCTCCTGAATCTGCTACCCTCTAACTTTAGATTGTGACCCCTTGTTTTGGCATTTATTTTTTTGTGAAAAATGTTTTCAGCTTCTATTTGAAGGTTTCTATCATGTCACCTCTTTCCCTTCTATCCTCTAAACTACACATATTTAGATCATAGAGTCTTTCTTTGTACGTTTAATATTTTAGACCATGTACCATTTTAGTAGCCCTCCTTTGGACAGCTTCTAGTTTATTTATATCTTTCTGAAGATATGGTCTCCAGAACTGTACACAGTATTCCATATTTGGTCTAACTAAAGATCTGTAAAGTGGCATAAGAACCTTGCTAAGACCTTGTAACACTAACGAGTCACATGACACCGGGAGGGAAAATGGCTAAATGGGCCCAATTTAGACATTTCCACTTAGGGGTGTATTCACTTTTGTTGCCAACGGTTTAGACATTAATGGCTGTGTTTCGAGTTATTTTGAGGGGACCGCAAATTTACACTTTTATACAGGCTGTACACTCATTACTTTACATTGTAGCCAAGTAATTTCTTCAGTGTTGTCACATGAAAAGATATAATAAAGTATTTACAAAAATGTGAGGGCTGTACTCACTTTTGTGGGATACTGTATATACTCTTATGTCGTTAGTACACTAAGGGTTCATTGTATGTTTCTGCATATGAATCAATGCTGTTAATTTTCCCGCTGAGGTGATTTCTCTTTATGTCTTGTCATCAGGGCTTTTCCTTGGTGAAATACATGTATTTTATTAGTGATCTTAGGACACTAATATCTTTATTTTTGTTACCCTAAATTTATGTATAGGGGCTCTACAATAGACAGTCTGTGACATCATGTTTCTTTCCTACATGCTATATTTCTATTGATTAGTCCATTAATATGTTTATATTTAGTTTTCCTTAAAGGCACAGTCAAGTCAAAAAAAAACTTTCATGGTTTAAATAGGGAATGTTATTTTAAACAACTTTCCAATTTACTTTTATCACCAATTTTACGGGCTCTTCTGGCAGTGGCCAGATCTTAGGGAATCGCGGTGGTTCCATTCCTGGAAGGTGAATCTGGAAAAGAGTCTCTTGGTGCCAAATACCAGGGTATGTTTTTTGGGGACGATCATAGACTCAATCTCCATGAAGATTTACATAACGGCGGTCAGAAAATTCAGGCTTCTTACTGCTTGTTTTTCACTTCTGTCCTCTGTACGTCCGTCAGTGGCTCTGTGTATGAAAGTAATTGGTCTAATGGCGGCTTCCATGGACATTATTCCTTTTGCTCGTTTCCATCTGAGACCTCTACAGTTATGCATGCTCAGACAATGGAACGGAAACCATTTGGACCTCTCTCAGAGCATAGTCCTGGAAAACCAAACGTGAGACTCTCTGTCCTGGTGGATCTCCCAGGACCATCTGTCTCAGGGCACATGCTTCCTGTGACCATCTTGGGAGATTGTGACCACGGATGCCAGTCTGTCGGGCTGGGGAGCAGTTTGGGGTTCCTTAAAGTGTCAGTAAGCCTTAAAAATAATGTTATATAATTCTGCACATAGTGCAGAATTATATAACATTATATTATCCTTATCTGTATAAACGTAATATTCCCCTTTAATTTTAAAAAAACCTGGCTGTTTTAAAGACCCGCTCTCTGCTCTGCGGGTCTTTTTTAGTCACACAGCACATCGGGCCAGCTGTATAGTCACAGCCCGGCCCGACCGCGCCATAACACAAAGTGCATATCCGCATATCCGTTTGTACAGATATGGAAAATATAATGTTATATAATTCTGCACTATGTGCAAAATTATATAACATTATTTTTAAGGTTTACTGTCCCTTTAAGAGCTCAGGGACTTTGAACTCAGGAGGAGTCTTCCCTTCCAATATTGAGAGCAATATTCGATGCTCGGGCAGCTTGGCCTCAACTGAGTTTGGTTTATCAGATTCCAATTAGACAACATTTCTTCGGTGGCGTATATCAACCACCAGGGAGGAACACGAAGCTCCTTAGCTATGAAGGAGGTGACTCGTTTTCTTCAGTGGGCGTATTCTCACAATTGCCACATATCTGCTATCCACATCCCAGGCAACTGGGAAGCAAATTATTTGAGCAGGCAGACTTTTCAAACAGGGGAGTGGGCCCTCCATCCAGAAGTGTTCTCAATGATAACGCTAAGCTTCCATATATGGATCAAGGGATCCGCAAGAAGCTCTGGTCGACACTTTGGCGGTTCCATGAGACTTCGGTCTAATTTGCCGTTTTCCACCGTTTGCTCTCCTTCCTCGGGTGATAGCCCGTATTACACGGGAACAGGCTTCGGTGATTCTGATCGCTCCAGCTTGGCCTCGCAGAATTTGGTTTGCAGACCTGGTTAAGATGGTTTTTTTCCCCGTGGAAATTGCTCTGAGAAAGTACCTTCTACTTCAGGGTCCTTTTCTACATCCAAACCTAGATTCTCTGAAGCTGACTGCTTGGAGACTGAACGCCTAGTCTTGTCTAGATGTGGGTTTCCAGAGAAAGTTATTAATACCATGCTTCAGGCTCGTAAGTCGGTAACTCGCAAGCTTTACAAAAAGATCTGGCATAAATACCTTTTTTGGTGCGAATCTAGGAGTTTCTCTTGGAGTCGGGTGAGAGTACCCCGCATACTGTCCTTTCTTCAGGATGGCCTGGAGAAAGGCTTGTCAGTCAGTATTTTGAAAGTTCAGATTTCTGCCTTGTTGATTATTTTGCATAAATGTCTGGCAGACTTGTCAAATGTTCTATCCTTTTTTCAGGCCTTGGTCAGAATCAGGCCTGTGATTAATCCTGTTGCTCCTCCATGGAGCCTTAAAGTGAAAGTAAATCCTAGCGTTTTACAAACGCTAGGATTTACTATTGAAACAAATAAAGGACACTTTCATTTATGTAGTATAAGATACTTCATGTAGAAAGCTCCTTTATTTTATTCAATCGATCGCCGCTCTTAGCTCCTACAGCAGCCCACGGCTAAAAAAAAATTTGGCTAAGAGGTGACGTTTTCACCTCTTAGAAAATAGCCGTGCAGTAAATCCCGCTCCCATGGGCGCCAAGCCCGATTTACCACACAGCTATTGGTTAAGAGGTGAAAACGTCACCTCTTAGCAAAAAATGTTTTTAGCCGTGGGCTGCAGTAGCAGCTAAAAACGGCAATCGATTGAATCAAATAAAGGAGCTTTCTACATGAAGTATCTTATACTTCATGAATGAAAGTGCCCATTATTTGTTTCAATAGTAAATCCTAGCGTTTGAAAAACGCTAGGATTTACTTTCACTTTAATCTTGTTCTTATGGTTCTGCAGCAGGCTCCGTTTGAGCCTATGCACTCTGTTGATTTTAAATTCTTTTCTTGGAAAGTTTTATTCTCGCTATTTCTTCTGCTCGTGGAGTCTCAGAGCTTTCAGCTCTGCAGTGAATCCCATTACCTTGTTTTTTATGCGGATAAGGCAGTCCTTCGTACTAAGTTGAAATTTCTTCCTAAGGTGGTGTCAGACCGCAGGATTATCTGTAAACCAGGTAAAAAGAGAGGCTTTCTTAAACTGCGTAGAGGATCTCACTTCTCTGGGAATGATTGTCCCAGTTCCTCTGGCGGAACAAGGCCAAGGTTTCTATTCCAACCAATTTGTGGTTCCCAAGAAAGAGGGAACTTTTTGTCTCATTTTGGACCTCAAGTGTCTCAACAAATGTCTCAAGGTTCCGTCCTTCAAAATGGAGAATATTCGTTCTATCCTCCCTTTAGTTCAGGAGGGTCAGTTCATAACTACCTTCGACCTGAAGGATGCGTATTTTCGCGTTCCTATTCATAAGGAACATTTCCATACCTTTGGTTTGCCTTTTTGGACAAACTCTTCCATTTTATAGCCATTCCTTTCGACCTTGTCTCTACCCCTCAAATCTTTACAAAGGTTCTACGGGCTCTTCTGACAGTGGCCAGATCTCAGGGAATCGCGGTGGCTCCATTCCTGGACGATATCTTGGTTCAGCCGCCATCTTTTCATTTAGCAAGATCTCATATGGATTCTCTGTTGTCAATTCTCTGTTCCCATGGGTGAAAGGTGAATCTGGAAAAGAGTCCCTTGGTGCCAAATACCAGGTTAGGTTTTTTTGGGGATGATCATAGACTCAATCTCCATGAAGATTTTCTTAACGGTGGTCAGAAAATTCAGGCTTCTTGCTGCTTGTTTTTCACTTCTGTCCTCTGTATGTCCGCCAGTGGCTCTGTGTATAGAAGTAATTGGTCTGATGGTGGCTTCCATGGACATTATTCCTTTTGCTCGTTTCCATCTGAGACCTCTACAGTTATGCATGCTCAGACAATGGAACGGAAACCATTCAGACCTCTCTCAGAGGATAGTCCTGGACAATCAAACGTGAAACTCTCTGTCCTGGTGGATCTCCCAGGACCATCTGTCCCAGGGCACGTGCTTCCTGTGACTATTTTAGGAAATTGTGACCACGAATGCCAGTCTGTCGGGCTGGGGAGGAGTTTGGGGTTCCTTAAGAGCTCTGGGACTTTGGAGTCAGGAGAAGTCTTGGAGTTGAGAGCAATATTTCATGCTCTGACAGCTTGGCCTCAACTGAGTTTGGTCCGGTTTATCAGATTCCAATCAGACAACATTTCTCGAGTGGCGTATATCAACCACCAGGGAGGAACACGGAGCTCCTTAGCTATGAAGGTGACTCGCTTTCTTCAGTGGGCAAAGTCTCACAATTGCCACATATCTGCTATCCACATACCAGGAAACTGGGAAGCGGATTATTTGAGCAGGCAGACTTTTCAACTAGGGAAGTGGGCCCTCCAACCTGGAAGTGTTCTCAATGATAACTTTCAGGTGGGGGTTCAGGAGAAGGATGTAATGGCGTCTTGTCTAAACGCTAAGCTTCCATATATGGATCAAGATCAAGGGGATCCACAAGCAGCTCTGGTCTACGCTTTTGCAGTTCCATGAGACTTCGGTCTAATTTGTCATTTTCCACCGTTTACTCTCCTTCCTCGGGTGATAGCTCGTATCACACAGGAGCAGGCTTCGGTAATTCTGATCGCTCCAGCTTGGCCTCGCAGAATTTGGTTTGCGGACCTGGTAAAGATGTCGTTTTTTTTCCCATGGAAAGTGCCTCTGAAAAAGTACCTGCTACTTCAGGGTCCTTTTCTACATCCAAACCTAGATTCCTTAAAGCTGACTGCTTGGGGATTGAATGCCTAGTCTTGTCTAGATGTGGGTTTCCAGAGAAGGTTATTAATACCATGCTTCAGGCTCGTAAGTCGGTAACTTGCAAGATTTACAAAAAGGTCTGGCATAAATACCTTTTTTGGTGCAACTCTAGGGGTTTCTACATGCCACTGGAAAGAAAGCAAAATGTATGCTTATCTGATAAATTATTTTCTTTCTTGGCATGGAGAGTCCACAACCCACCTTTAATTTAATTTTAAGACGGCTTTGGTCAATTTTAAACCTCAGGCAGATCTATACCGTTGTGTCCTCTTCTCTTTCCATATTCCTACGGCTGAATGACAGGGGGTTTATGGGAAGTGGGAGTGATACTTAACAGCTTTGCTGGTGTGTTCTTTGCCTCCTCCTGGTGGCCAGGAGTTGAATTCCCACTAGTAATTGAACGAATTTGTGGACTCTCCATGCCAGGAAAGAATATAATTTTTAAGGTAAGCATAAATTTTGTTTTTGACATGAGTGTCCCTTTAAATGAAAAAGTTGTTTTATTTCTAATGTTTATAGCTCCTCTTTATTTTAAAAAAAGCCTTACAAGATACAGCATAGAAATTAAAACAACTTTCTGAATTACCTGTGTTATCAAACTTGCTTCATTCTATTGCCATCCTTTGTTGAAGGAGTAGCAATGCACTACTGGAAGCCAACACACAAGGTGAGACAATGACAAGAGGCACATACAAGCAGTCACTAATCAGCAGCTAGCTTTCCAAGATAGCTATTGGTTCAATTTCTAAGTTGAACAATAAAGGTGAGAGGGGACAACCTTGTCTTGTACCTCTGTTTCATTTAATCAAATTAGACTCCTCACCATTGACAAAGACTGGCTGTAGGATATTTATATAAGGCTTTTGCTATAGCAACAAACCTTTCCCCAAAACTATAATTTTACTAAAACTGTAAATGAAGACATATTATTTTATCAAAAGCTTTTTCTGCATTAATAGTACTGGATCAGATATGTTAGTAGTTAAATCTTCAAATGTTTCCATCTCCTGAGAATCTATAAAACTAATAACACATATTTAATATTTCCCTTGATGATCTACCCTTAAAGGGACACTGAATCCAATTTTTTTTTCTTTTGTGATTCAGATAGATCATGCAATTTTAAGCAACTTTCTAGTTTATTCCTATTTCCACTTTTTCTTCGTTCTCTTGCTATCTTTATTTGAAAAATAAGGCATCTAAGCTTTTTTTCTTGGTTCAGAACTCTGGACAGCAATTTTTTATTGGTGGATAAATTAATCCACCAATCAGCAAGGACAACCCAGGTTGTTAACAAAAATGGGCTGGCATCTAAACTTACATTCTTGCATTTCAAATAAAGATACCAAGAGAATAAAGAAAATCTGATAATAGGAGTAAATTAGAAAGTTGCTTAAAATTTCATGGTCTATCTGAATCACGAAAGAAAAAAAATTTGGGTTCAGTGTCACTTTAACCCCTTAGTGACCAGAGCACTTTTCCATTTTCTGTCCGTTTGGGACCAAGGCTATTTTTACATTTCTGCGGTGTTTGTGTTTAGCTGAAATTTTCCTCTTACTCATTTACTGTACTTACACATATTATATACCGTTTTTCTCGCCATTAAATGGACTTTCTAAAAATACCATTATTTTCATCATATCTTATCATTTACTATAAAAAAAATTATAAAATATGAGGAAAAATGGAAAAAAACACACTTTTTCTAACTTTGAACCCCAAAATCTGTTACATATCTACAACCACCAAAAAACAACCATGCTAAATAGATTCTAAATTTTGTCCTGAGTTTAGAAATACCCAATGTTTACATCTTCTTTGCTTTTTTGTAACTTATAGGGCCATAAATACAAGTAGCACTTTTCTATTTTAAAACCATTTTTTTTTTTCAAAATTAACGCTAGTTACATTCGAACACTAATATCTTTCAGGAATCCCTGAAAATCCATTGACATGTATATATTTTTTTTAGAAGACATCCCAAAGTATTGATCTAGGCCCATTTTGGTATATTTCATGCCACCATTTCCCCGCCAAATGCGATCAAATACAAAAAATCGTTCACTTTTTCACAAATTTTTTCACAAACTTTCAGTTTCTCACTGAAATTATTTACAAACTGCTTGTGCAATTATGGCATAAATGGTTGTAAATTCTTCTCTGGGATCCCCTTTGTTCAGAAATAGCAGACATATATGGCTTTGGCATTGCTTTTTGGTAATTAGAAGGCCGCTAAATGCCACTGCGCACCACACGTGTAATATGCCCAGCAGTGAAGGGGTTAATTAGGGAGCATGTAAGGAGCTTTTTGGGGTATTTTTAGCTTTAGTGTAGTGTAGTAGACAACCCCAAGTATTGATCTAGGCCCATTTTGGTATATTTCATGCCACCATTTCACCGCCAAATGCGATCAAATTAAAAAAAAACGTTAAATTTTTCACAATTTTAGGTTTCTCACTGAAATCATTTACAAACAGCTTGTGCAATTATGGCACAAATGGTTGTAAATGCTTCTCTGGGATCCCCTTTGTTCAGAAATAGCAGACATATATGACTTTGGCGTTGCTTTTTGGTAATTAGAATGCTGCTAAATGGCGCTGCGCATCACACGTGTATTATGGCTAGCAGTGAAGGGGTTAATTAGGTAGCTTGTAGGGAGCTTGCAGGGTTAATTTTAGCTTTAGTGTAGAGATCAGCCTCCCACCTGAAACATCAGACCCCCTGATCCCTCCCAAACATCTCTCTTCCCTCCCCTACCCCACAAATGTCCCCGCCATCTTAAGTACTGGCATTTTTTTTTACACTTTACTTGTAACTTTTTTTCTGTAGTGTAGCGGTTCCCACCCGCTCCCGCCCCGTGCACGCACCCGCCCGCCACCCCACGTGCACGCCCCCGAAGGCTCCGTCCCCGATCCCGCCCCCCTCCACCTTACAGAGCTCACCGATGGCCGCCCACCCGCCTCCCAAGTCGGCTCCCACCCACCAACGATACCGGCCATCGATGTCCGGTGCAGAGAGGGCCACAGAGTGGCTCTCTGTGCATCGGATGGCCAGAAAGTGTTATTGCAGGATGCCTCGATGTCGAGGCATCACTGCAATAACCGGAAAGCAGCTGGAAGAGAGCAGGATCGCTTCCAGCTGCTTTCCAGACTGAGGACGTGCAGGGTACGTCCTTGGATGTTAACTGACATCCTTTAGAGGACGTACCCTGAACGTCCTCGGTCGTTAAGGGGTTAACCCCTTAATGACCAACGACGTATGGGGTACGTCCTGCAAAAAAATGCAGTTAATGACCAAGGACGTACCCCATACGTCGTTGGTCTTTGAAAGCAGTGAAAGCGATCCTGATAGCTTCCAGCTGCTTTCATGTTATTGCAGTGATGCCTCAATATTGAGGCATCCTGCAATAACTGTTTTTAGCCATCCGATGCAGAGAGAGCCACTCTGTGGCCCTCTCTGCATCGGCTATCGATGGCCGTTATTGTTGGTGGGTGGGAGGCGGGTGGGCAGTCATTGGTGGAGGAGGGGGGAGGGATCTTGTGCGTGCGCGCGCGTGCACGGGCGCGCGCGTGCACGTGAGATCTATGAAAACAGCATCAATATGCTGTAGATCTGGAGGGTGGGAAAGAGGACTGGGGAGGGTGGGATTTTAAAATCAAGGCATCTGGGAGAGGGTGGGGGGCTGGATGTTGAGGGGGGGCAGCTACACTACAGAAATAAATAAAATATATAAAAATAAATAAAAAATACATTATTATTTTTCAAACTGGGTACTGGCAGACAGCTGCCAGTACCCAATATGGTGCACAATAAAGGCGGGGGGGGGGGGTTAAAGAGCTGTTTGGGGGGGATCAGGGAGGTTGGGGGCTAAGGGGGGTCCTACACAGCAGAAGAATTTTTTTTAAAAAAACTAAAACCCCCCAAAAAACTTTTATTTTAGTACTGGCAGACTTTCTGCCAGTACTTAAGATGGCGGGGACAATTGTGGGGTGGGGGAGGGAAGGGAGCTGTTTGGGAGGGATCAGGGGGTGGGATGTGCCAGGTGGGAGGCTGATCTCTACACTAAAGCTAAAATTAACCCTGCAAGCTCCCTACAAGCTACCTAATTAACTCCTTCACTGCTAGACATAATATACGTGTGATGCGCAGCGGCATTTAGCGACCTTCTAACTACCAAAAAGCAACGCCAAAGCCATATATGTCTGCTATTTCTGAACAAAGGGGATCCCAGAGAAGCATTTACAACAATTTGTACCATAATTACACAAGCTGTATGTAAATAATTTCAGTGAGAAACCTAAAATTGTGAAATATTTAAAGTTTTTTTTAATTTGATCGCATTTGGCGGTGAAATGGTGGCATGAAATATACCAAAATAGGCCTAGATCAATACTTGTGGTTGTTTACTACACTACACTAAAGCTAAAATTAACCCTACAAGCTCCCTAATTAACCCCTTCACTGCTTCGCATAATACACGTGTGGTGCGCAGTGGCATTTAGCGGCCTTCTAATTACCAAAAAGCAACGTAAAAGCCATATATGTCTGCTATTTCTGAACAAAGGGGATCCCAGAGAAGCATTTAAAACCATTTGTGCAATAATTGCACAAGCTGTTTGTAAATAATTTCAGTGAGAAACCTAAAGTTTGTGAAAAAAATTGTGAAAAAGTGAACTTTTTTTTTTATTTGATCGCATTTGGCGGTGAAATGGTGGCATGAAATATACCAAAATGGGCCTAGATCAATACTTTGGGATGTCTTCTAAATATATATATATACATGTCAATGGCTATTCAGGGATTCCTGACAGATATCAGTGTCCCAATGTAACTAGCGCTAATTTTGAAAAAAAGTGGTTTTGAAATAGCAAAGTGCTACTTTTATTTAGTGCCCTATAACTTTCAAAAAAAGCAAAGAACATGTAAACATTGGGTATTTCTAAACTCAGGACAAAATTTAGAAACTATTTAGCATGGGTGTTTTTTGGTGGTTGTAGATGTGCAACAGATTTTGGGGGTCAAAGTTTGAAAAAAAAAAAAATTTCTGTTTTCCTCTGGTCTCTAAGGGGTTAATGAAAGGCAGTTTGATCTTCATGCAAATTTTATTTAAGTTTTGTAATCGATCAGTCAGAATCTTGGTCAAAATTTTGAAGTCAATATTTAACAATGCAATAGGTCTGTATGGCTCTAATTTTTCAGGTAATTTCACAGGTTTTAAAATCAGACATATTGATTAATTTGTAAAATCCTGATTTGATGGATACACCCTCTCCAAAAAATGATACATGTTTACTAAAAGTTGTGTAGTTAGTTGTAAAGATTTATAATATAGATTTATAGTAATCAGCAGCTAGCCCCCAGTAGGCACTGCTGCTTCTGAGCCTATGTATGCTTTTCAACCAAGGCAACTAAAAGAACAAAATAAATTACATAATATAAGTAAATTGGAAAGTTGTTAAAAAACATAATTTATGCTTACCTGATAAATTTATTTCTCTTGTAGTGTAGTCAGTCCACGGGTCATCCATTACTTATGGAATATATCTCTTCCTAACAGGAAGCTGCAAGAGGATCACCCAAGCAGAGCTGCTATATAGCTCCTCCCCTCACATGTCATATTCAGTCATTCAACCAAAACCAGACGAGAAAGGAGAAACCATAGGGTGCAGTGGTGACTGGAGTTTAATTAAAATTTAGATCGGCCTTAAAGACAGGGCGGGCCGTGGACTGACTACACTACAAGAGAAATAAATTTATCAGGTAAGCATAAATTATGTTTTCTCTTGTTAAGTGTAGTCAGTCCACGGGTCATCCATTACTTATGGAATACCAATACCAAAGCTAAAGTACACGGATGAAGGGAGGGACAAGGCAGGAACATTAAACAGAAGGAACCACTGCCTGAAGTACCTTTCTCCCCAAAATAGCCTCCGAAGAAGCAAAAACATAATTTATGCTTACCTGATAAATTCCTTTCTTCTGTAGTGTGATCAGTCCACGGGTCATCATTACTTTTGGGATATTACTCCTCCCCAACAGGAAGTGCAAGAGGATTCACCCAGCAGAGCTGCATATAGCTCCTCCCCTCTACGTCACTCCCAGTCATTCGACCAAGGACCAACGAGAAAGGAAAAGCCAAGGGTGAAGTGGTGACTGGAGTATAAATTAAAAAATATTTACCTGCCTTAAAAACAGGGCGGGCCGTGGACTGATCACACTACAGAAGAAAGGAATTTATCAGGTAAGCATAAATTATGTTTTCTTCTGTTAAGTGTGATCAGTCCACGGGTCATCATTACTTCTGGGATACCAATACCAAAGCAAAAGTACACGGATGACGGGAGGGATAGGCAGGCTCTTTATACAGAAGGAACCACTGCCTGAAGAACCTTTCTCCCAAAAATAGCCTCCGAAGAAGCAAAAGTGTCAAATTTGTAAAATCTGGAAAAAGTATGAAGCGAAGACCAAGTTGCAGCCTTGCAAATCTGTTCAACAGAGGCCTCATTCTTGAAGGCCCAAGTGGAAGCCACAGCTCTAGTAGAATGAGCTGTAATTCTTTCAGGAGGCTGCTGTCCAGCAGTCTCATAAGCTAAACGAATTATGCTACGAAGCCAAAAAGAAAGAGAGGTAGCGGAAGCTTTTTGACCTCTCCTCTGCCCAGAGTAAATGACAAACAGAGAAGACGTTTGTCGAAATTCCTTAGTTGCCTGTAAGTAAAATTTTAGAGCACGGACTACATCCAGGTTGTGCAGTAGACGTTCCTTCTTTGAAGAAGGATTTGGGCATAAAGAAGGAACAACAATCTCTTGATTGATATTCCTGTTAGTAACTACCTTAGGTAAGAACCCAGGTTTAGTACGCAGGACTACCTTATCCGAATGAAAAATCAAATAAGGAGAATCACAATGTAAGGCTGATAATTCAGAGACTCTTCGAGCCGAGGAAATAGCCATTAAAAATAGAACTTTCCAAGATAACAACTTTATATCAATGGAATGAAGGGGTTCAAACGGAACGCCCTGTAAAACATTAAGAACAAGGTTTAAACTCCATGGTGGAGCAACAGTTTTAAACACAGGCTTAATTCTGGCCAAAGCCTGACAAAAAGCCTGGACGTCAGGAACTTCTGACAGACGTTTGTGTAACAGAATGGACAGAGCTGAGATCTGTCCCTTTAATGAACTAGCAGATAAATCCTTTTCTAAACCTTCTTGTAGAAAAGACAATATCCTAGGAATCCTAACCTTACTCCAAGAGTAACCTTTGGATTCACACCAATATAGGTATTTACGCCATATCTTATGGTAAATCTTTCTGGTAACAGGTTTCCTAGCCTGTATTAAGGTATCAATAACTGACTCAGAAAATCCACGTCTTGATAAAATCAAGCGTTCAATTTCCAAGCAGTCAGCTTCAGAGAAATTAGATTTTGATGTTTGAAGGGACCCTGTATCAGAAGGTCCTGTTTCAGAGGTAGAGACCAAGGTGGACAGGATGACATGTCCACCAGGTCTGCATACCAAGTCCTGCGTGGCCACGCAGGTGCTATTAGAATCACTGATGCTCTCTCTTGTTTGATTCTGGCAATCAATCGAGGAAGCAACGGGAAGGGTGGAAACACGTAAGCCATCCTGAAGTCCCAAGGTGCTGTCAGAGCATCTATCAGGACTGCTCCTGGATCCCTGGATCTGGACCCGTAACGAGGAAGCTTGGCGTTCTGTCGAGACGCCATGAGATCTATCTCTGGTTTGCCCCAACGTCGAAGTATTTGGGCAAAGACCTCCGGATGAAGTTCCCACTCCCCCGGATGAAAAGTCTGACGACTTAAGAAATCCGCCTCCCAGTTCTCCACTCCCGGGATGTGGATTGCTGACAGGTGGCAAGAGTGAGACTCTGCCCAGCAAATTATCTATGATACTTCCATCATAGCTAGGGAGCTTCTTGTCCCTCCCTGATGGTTGATGTAAGCTACAGTCGTGATGTTGTCCGACTGAAACCTGATGAACCCCCGAGTTGTCAACTGGGGCCAAGCCAGGAGGGCATTGAGAACTGCTCTCAATTCCAGAATGTTTATTGGCAGGAGACTCTCCTCCTGACTCCATTGTCCCTGAGCCTTCAGAGAATTCCAGACGGCACCCCAACCTAGAAGGCTGGCGTCTGTTGTTACAATTGTCCAGTCTGGTCTGCTGAATGGCATCCCCCTGGACAGATGTGGCCGAGAAAGCCACCATAGAAGAGAATTTCTGGTCTCTTGATCCAGATTCAGAGAAGGGGATAAGTCTGAGTAATCCCCATTCCACTGACTTAGCATGCACAGTTGCAGTGGTCTGAGGTGTAAGCGTGCAAAGGGTACTATGTCCATTGCCGCTACCATTAAGCCGATTACCTCCATGCATTGAGCCACTGACGGGTGTTGAATGGAATGAAGGGTGCGGCAAGCACTTTGAAGTCTTGTTAGCCTGTCCTCTGTCAGGTAAATCTTCATTTCTACAGAATCTATAAGAGTCCCCAGGAAGGGAACTCTTGTGAGTGGAACGAGTGAACTTTTCTTTTCGTTCACCTTCCATCCATGTGACCTTAGAAATGCCAGCACTAACTCTGTATGAGACTTGGCAGTTTGAAAGCTTGAAGCTTGTATCAGAATGTCGTCTAGGTATGGAGCTACCGAGATTCCCCGCGGTCTTAGTACCGCCAGAAGAGCACCCAGAACCTTTGTGAAGATTCTTGGAGCTGTAGCCAATCCGAAAGGAAGAGCCACAAACTGGTAATGCCTGTCTAGGAAGGCAAACCTTAGGTACCGATAATGATCTTTGTGAATCGGTATGTGAAGGTAAGCATCTTTTAAATCTACAGTGGTCATGTATTGACCCTCTTGGATCATAGGTAAAATTGTCCGAATAGTCTCCATCTTGAACGATGGAACTCTTAGGAATTTGTTTAGGATCTTTAAGTCCAGGATTGGTCTGAAAGTTCCCTCTTTTTTGGGAACCACAAACAGATTTGAGTAAAACCCCTGTCCCTGTTCCGATCGTGGAACTGGATGGATTACTCCCATTAACAAGAGCTCTTGTACGCAGCGTAGAAACGCCTCTTTCTTTGTCTGGATTGTTGACAAACTTGACAGATGAAATCTCTCTCTTGGAGGAGAGTATTTGAAGTCCAGAAGGTATCCCTGAGATATTATCTCTAGCGCCCAGGGATCCTGAACATCTCTTGCCCAAGCCTGGGCGAAGAGAGAAAGTCTGCCCCCCACTAGATCCGATCCCGGATCGGGGGCCCTCAATTCATGCTGTTTTAGGGGCAGCAGCAGGTTTCCTAGTCTGCTTGCCCTTGTTCCAGGACTGGTTAGGTTTCCAGCCTTGTCTGTAGCGAGCAACAGCTCCTTCCTGTTTTGGTGCAGAGGAAGTTGATGCTGCTCCTGCTTTGAAATTACGAAAGGAACGAAAATTAGACTGTCTAGTCTTGGCTTTGGCTTTGTCCTGAGGCAGGGCATGGCCTTTACCTCCTGTAATGTCAGCGATAATCTCTTTCAACCCGGGCCCGAATAAGGTCTGCCCTTTGAAAGGTATATTAAGCAATTTAGACTTAGAAGTAACATCAGCTGACCAGGATTTTAGCCACAGCGCCCTGCGTGCCTGAATGGCGAATCCTGAATTCTTCGCCGTAAGTTTAGTAAGATGTACTACGGCCTCCGAAATGAATGAATTAGCTAGTTTAAGGACTCTAAGCCTGTCCGTAATGTCGTCCAGAGTAGCTGAACCAATGTTCTCTTCCAGAGACTCAATCCAGAATGCCGCTGCAGCCGTGATCGGCGCAATGCATGCAAGGGGTTGCAATATAAAACCTTGTTGAACAAACATTTTCTTAAGGTAACCCTCTAACTTTTTATCCATTGGATCTGAAAAAGCACAGCTATCCTCCACCGGGATAGTGGTACGCTTAGCTAAGGTAGAAACTGCTCCCTCCACCTTAGGGACCGTTTGCCATAAGTCCCTTGTGGTGGCGTCTATTGGAAACATTTTTCTAAATATCGGAGGGGGTGAGAACGGCACACCGGGTCTATCCCACTCCTTAGTAACAATTTCAGTAAGTCTCTTAGGTATAGGAAAAACCTCAGTACTCGTCGGTACCGCAAAATATTTATCCAACCTACACATTTTCTCTGGTATTGCAACTGTGTTACAATCATTCAGAGCCGCTAACACCTCCCCTAGTAATACACGGAGGTTTTCCAGTTTAAATTTAAAATTTGAAATATCTGAATCCAGTCTGTTTGGATCAGAACCGTCACCCACAGAATGAAGTTCTCCGTCCTCATGTTCTGCCACCTGTGACGCAGTGTCTGACATGGCCCTAATATTATCAGCGCACTCTGTTCTCACCCCAGAGTGATCCCGCTTACCTCTTAGTTCTGGTAATTTAGCCAAAACCTCAGTCATAACAGTAGCCATATCCTGTAATGTGATTTGTAATGGCCGCCCAGATGTACTCGGCGCTACAATATCACGCACCTCCCTCTGAGCGGGAGATGTAGGTACTGACACGTGAGGCGAGTTAGTCGGCATAACTCTCCCCTCGTTGTTTGGTGAAATTTGTTCAATTTGTACAGATTGACTTTTATTTAAAGTAGCATCAATACAGTTAGTACATAAATTTCTATTGGGCTCCACTTTGGCATTGCAACAAATGACACAGGTATCATCCTCTGAATCAGACATGTTTAACACACTAGCAAATAAACTTGCAACTTGGAAATACAATTCAATTAGAATAATATTAAAATGTACTGTGCCTTTAAGAAGCACAGAAGATCTATGACAGTTGAAAATTAATAAATTGAAACAGTTATAGCCTCAATCCTTGTAAACAACACAACTTTAGCAAAGGTTTAATCCCATTAGCAAAGATAACAAATTCTGAAAGCAGGAAACAAATTACAGAATAAACGTTTTTTATCTCAGTCAAACTATAATTCTCACAGCTCTGCTGAGAGAAATTACCTCCCTCAAAATAAGTTTGAAGACCCCTGAGCTCTGTAGAGATGAACCGGATCATGCAGGGAATACAATGAGTTGCTGATTGAAATATTTGATGCATAGAAAAAGCGCCAAAAAACGGCCCCTCCCCCTCACACACAGCAGTGAGGGAGAACAGAAACTGTCAGAAAAACAGATTAAGCAACTGCCAAGTGGAAAAATAGTGCCCAAACATTTATTCACACAGTACCTCAGCAAATGAAAACGATTTTACATTCCAGCAAAAACGTTAAACATAATCTCTAGTTATTAAACAGCTTTATGTATTTCTTACAGTGTAATTCTAGTGAAGTACCATTCCCCAGAATACTGAAGTGTAAAGTATACATACATGACATTATATCGGTATGGCAGGATTTTCTCAAATTCCATTGTCAGAAAATAAAAACTGCTACATACCTCTATGCAGATTCATCTGCCCGCTGTCCCCTGATCTGAAGTTTACCTCACTCCTCAGATGGCCGAGAACAGCAATATGATCTTAACTACTCCGGCTAAAATCATAGCAAAACTCTGGTAGATTCTTCTTCAAACTCTGCCAGAGAGGTAATAACACACTCCGGTGCTATTTTAAAATAACAAACTTTTGATTGAAGATATAAAACAGAATTTATGTTTACCTGATAAATTACTTTCTCCAACGGTGTGTCCGGTCCACGGCGTCATCCTTACTTGTGGGATATTCTCTTCCCCAACAGGAAATGGCAAAGAGCCCAGCAAAGCTGGTCACATGATCCCTCCTAGGCTCCGCCTACCCCAGTCATTCGACCGACGTTAAGGAGGAATATTTGCATAGGAGAAACCATATGGTACCGTGGTGACTGTAGTTAAAGAAAATAAATTATCAGACCTGATTAAAAAACCAGGGCGGGCCGTGGACCGGACACACCGTTGGAGAAAGTAATTTATCAGGTAAACATAAATTCTGTTTTCTCCAACATAGGTGTGTCCGGTCCACGGCGTCATCCTTACTTGTGGGAACCAATACCAAAGCTTTAGGACACGGATGAAGGGAGGGAGCAAATCAGGTCACCTAAATGGAAGGCACCACGGTTTGCAAAACCTTTCTCCCAAAAATAGCCTCAGAAGAAGCAAAAGTATCAAACTTGTAAAATTTGGTAAAAGTGTGCAGTGAAGACCAAGTCGCTGCCCTACATATCTGATCAACAGAAGCCTCGTTCTTGAAGGCCCATGTGGAAGCCACAGCCCTAGTGGAATGAGCTGTGATTCTTTCGGGAGGCTGCCGTCCGGCAGTCTCGTAAGCCAATCTGATGATGCTTTTAATCCAAAAAGAGAGAGAGGTAGAAGTTGCTTTTTGACCTCTCCTTTTACCGGAATAAACAACAAACAAGGAAGATGTTTGTCTAAAATCCTTTGTAGCATCTAAATAGAATTTTAGAGCGCGAACAACATCCAAATTGTGCAACAAACGTTCCTTCTTTGAAACTGGTTTCGGACACAGAGAAGGTACGATAATCTCCTGGTTAATGTTTTTGTTAGAAACAACTTTTGGAAGAAAACCAGGTTTAGTACGTAAAACCACCTTATCTGCATGGAACACCAGATAAGGAGGAGAACACTGCAGAGCAGATAATTCTGAAACTCTTCTGGCAGAAGAAATTGCAACTAAAAACAAAACTTTCCAAGATAATAATTTAATATCAACGGAATGCAAGGGTTCAAACGGAACCCCCTGAAGAACTGAAAGAACTAAATTGAGACTCCAAGGAGGAGTCAAAGGTTTGTAAACAGGCTTAATTCTAACCAGAGCCTGAACAAAGGCTTGAACATCTGGCACAGCAGCCAGTTTTTTGTGAAGTAACACTGACAAGGCAGAAATCTGTCCCTTCAGGGAACTTGCAGATAATCCTTTTTCCAATCCTTCTTGAAGGAAGGATAGAATCCTAGGAATCTTAACCTTGTCCCAAGGGAATCCTTTAGATTCACACCAACAGATATATTTTTTCCAAATTTTGTGGTAAATCTTTCTAGTTACAGGCTTTCTGGCCTGAACAAGAGTATCGATAACAGAATCTGAGAACCCTCGCTTCGATAAAATCAAGCGTTCAATCTCCAAGCAGTCAGCTGGAGTGAAACCAGATTCGGATGTTCGAACGGACCCTGAACAAGAAGGTCTCGTCTCAAAGGTAGCTTCCAAGGTGGAGCCGATGACATATTCACCAGATCTGCATACCAAGTCCTGCGTGGCCACGCAGGAGCTATCAAAATCACTGACGCCCTCTCCTGATTGATCCTGGCTACCAGCCTGGGGATGAGAGGAAACGGCGGGAACACATAAGCTAGTTTGAAGGTCCAAGGTGCTACTAGTGCATCCACTAGAGCCGCCTTGGGATCCCTGGATCTGGACCCGTAGCAAGGAACTTTGAAGTTCTGACGAGAGGCCATCAGATCCATGTCTGGAATGCCCCACAGCTGAGTGACTTGGGCAAAGATTTCCGGATGGAGTTCCCACTCCCCCGGATGCAATGTCTGACGACTCAGAAAATCCGCTTCCCAATTTTCCACTCCTGGGATGTGGATAGCAGACAGGTGGCAGGAGTGAGACTCCGCCCATAGAATGATTTTGGTCACTTCTTCCATCGCTAGGGAACTCCTTGTTCCCCCCTGATGGTTGATGTACGCAACAGTTGTCATGTTGTCTGATTGAAACCGTATGAACTTGGCCCTCGCTAGCTGAGGCCAAGCCTTGAGAGCATTGAATATCGCTCTCAGTTCCAGAATATTTATCGGTAGAAGAGATTCTTCCCGAGACCAAAGACCCTGAGCTTTCAGGGATCCCCAGACCGCGCCCCAGCCCATCAGACTGGCGTCGGTCGTGACAATGACCCACTCTGGTCTGCGGAATGACATCCCTTGTGACAGGTTGTCCAGGGACAGCCACCAACGGAGTGAGTCTCTGGTCCTCTGTTTACCTGTATCTTCGGAGACAAGTCTGTATAGTCCCCATTCCACTGACTGAGCATGCACAGTTGTAATGGTCTTAGATGAATGCGCGCAAAAGGAACTATGTCCATTGCCGCTACCATCAACCCGATCACTTCCATGCACTGAGCTATGGAAGGAAGAGGAACGGAATGAAGTATCCGACAAGAGTCTAGAAGTTTTGTTTTTCTGGCCTCTGTTAGAAAAATCCTCATTTCTAAGGAGTCTATAATTGTTCCCAAGAAGGGAACCCTTGTTGACGGGGATAGAGAACTCTTTTCCACGTTCACTTTCCATCCGTGAGATCTGAGAAAGGCCAGGACGATGTCCGTGTGAGCCTTTGCTTGAGGAAGGGACGACGCTTGAATCAGAATGTCGTCCAAGTAAGGTACTACAGCAATGCCCCTTGGTCTTAGCACAGCTAGAAGGGACCCTAGTACCTTTGTGAAAATCCTTGGAGCAGTGGCTAATCCGAAAGGAAGCGCCACGAACTGGTAATGTTTGTCCAGGAATGCGAACCTTAGGAACCGATGATGTTCCTTGTGGATAGGAATATGTAGATACGCATCCTTTAAATCCACCGTGGTCATGAATTGACCTTCCTGGATGGAAGGAAGAATAGTTCGAATGGTTTCCATCTTGAACGATGGAACCTTGAGAAACTTGTTTAAGATCTTGAGATCTAAGATTGGTCTGAACGTTCCCTCTTTTTTGGGAACTATGAACAGATTGGAGTAGAACCCCATCCCTTGTTCTCTTAATGGAACAGGATGAATCACTCCCATTTTTAACAGGTCTTCTACACAATGTAAGAATGCCTGTCTTTTTATGTGGTCTGAAGACAACTGAGACCTGTGGAACCTCCCCCTTGGGGGAAGTCCCTTGAATTCCAGAAGATAACCTTGGGAGACTATTTCTAGCGCCCAAGGATCCAGAACATCTCTTGCCCAAGCCTGAGCGAAGAGAGAGAGTCTGCCCCCCACCAGATCCGGTCCCGGATCGGGGGCCAACATTTCATGCAGTCTTGGTAGCAGTGGCAGGTTTCTTGGCCTGCTTTCCCTTGTTCCAGCCTTGCATTGGTCTCCAAGCTGGCTTGGCTTGAGAAGTATTACCCTCTTGCTTAGAGGACGTAGCACCTTGGGCTGGTCCGTTTCTACGAAAGGGACGAAAATTAGGTTTATTTTTTGCCTTGAAAGGCCGATCCTGAGGAAGGGCGTGGCCCTTACCCCCAGTGATATCAGAGATAATCTCTTTCAAGTCAGGGCCAAACAGCGTTTTCCCCTTGAAAGGAATGTTAAGTAGCTTGTTCTTGGAAGACGCATCAGCCGACCAAGATTTCAACCAAAGCGCTCTGCGCGCCACAATAGCAAACCCAGAATTCTTAGCCGCTAACCTAGCCAATTGCAAAGTGGCGTCTAGGGTGAAAGAATTAGCCAATTTGAGAGCATTGATTCTGTCCATAATCTCCTCATAAGGAGGAGAATCACTATCGACCGCCTTTATCGGCTCATCGAACCAGAAACATGCGGCTGTAACGACAGGGACAATGCATGAAATTGGTTGTAGAAGGTAACCCTGCTGAACAAACATCTTTTTAAGCAAACCTTCTAATTTTTTATCCATAGGATCTTTGAAAGCACAACTATCCTCTATGGGTATAGTGGTGCGTTTGTTTAAAGTGGAAACCGCTCCCTCGACCTTGGGGACTGTCTGCCATAAGTCCTTTCTGGGGTCGACCATAGGAAACAATTTTTTAAATATGGGGGGAGGGACGAAAGGAATACCGGGCCTTTCCCATTCTTTATTAACAATGTCCGCCACCCGCTTGGGTATAGGAAAAGCTTCTGGGAGCCCCGGCACCTCTAGGAACTTGTCCATTTTACATAGTTTCTCTGGGATGACCAACTTGTCACAATCATCCAGAGTGGATAATACCTCCTTAAGCAGAATGCGGAGATGTTCCAACTTAAATTTAAATGCAATCACATCAGGTTCAGCCTGTTGAGAAATGTTCCCTGAATCAGTAATTTCTCCCTCAGACAAAACCTCCCTGGCCCCATCAGACTGGGTTAGGGGCCCTTCAGAGATATTAATATCAGCGTTGTCATGCTCTTCAGTATCTAAAACAGAGCAGCCGCGCTTACGCTGACAAGTGTTCATTTTGGCTAAAATGTTTCTGACAGAATTATCCATTACAGCCGTTAATTGTTGCATAGTAAGGAGTATTGGCGCGCTAGATGTACTAGGGGCCTCCTGAGTGGGCAAGACTCGTGTAGACGAAGGAGGGAATGATGCAGTACCATGCTTACTCCCCTCACTTGAGGAATCATCTTGGGCATCATTGTCATTATCACATAAATCACATTTATTTAAATGAATAGGAATTCTGGCTTCCCCACATTCAGAACACAGTCTATCTGGTAGTTCAGACATGTTAAACAGGCATAAACTTGAAAACAAAGTACAAAAACGTTTTAAAATAAAACCGTTACTGTCACTTTAAATTTTAAACTGAACACACTTTATTACTGCAATTGCGAAAAAACATGAAGGAATTGTTCAAAATTCACCAAATTTTCACCACAGTGTCTTAAAGCCTTAAAAGTATTGCACACCAAATTTGGAAGCTTTAACCCTTAAAATAACGGAACCGGAGCCGTTTTAAACTTTAACCCCTTTACAGTCCCTGGTATCTGCTTTGCTGAGACCCAACCAAGCCCAAAGGGGAATACGATACCAAATGACGCCTTCAGAAAGTCTTTTCTAAGTATCAGAGCTCCTCTCACATGCGACTGCATGCCATGCCTCTCAAAAACAAGTGCGCCACACCGGCGCGAAAATGAGGCTCTGCTTATGCTTTGGGAAAGCCCCTAAGGAATAAGGTGTCTAATACAGTGCCTGCCGATATTATTATATCAAAATACCCAGATAAAATGATTCCTCAAGGCTAAATATGTGTTAATAATGAATCGATTTAGCCCAGAAAAAGTCTACAGTCTTAATAAGCCCTTGTGAAGCCCTTATTTACGATCGTAATAAACATGGCTTACCGGATCCCATAGGGAAAATGACAGCTTCCAGCATTACATCGTCTTGTTAGAATGTGTCATACCTCAAGCAGCAAGAGACTGCACACTGTTCCCCCAACTGAAGTTAATTGCTCTCAACAGTCCTGTGTGGAACAGCCATGGATTTTAGTTACGGTTGCTAAAATCATTTTCCTCATACAAACAGAAATCTTCATCTCTTTTCTGTTTCTGAGTAAATAGTACATACCAGCACTATTTCAAAATAACAAACTCTTGATTGAATAATAAAAACTACAGTTAAACACTAAAAAACTCTAAGCCATCTCCGTGGAGATGTTGCCTGTACAACGGCAAAGAGAATGACGGGGTAGGCGGAGCCTAGGAGGGATCATGTGACCAGCTTTGCTGGGCTCTTTGCCATTTCCTGTTGGGGAAGAGAATATCCCACAAGTAAGGATGACGCCGTGGACCGGACACACCTATGTTGGAGAAAACTAAGTATAATCACCATAGTCCTCTCACACATCCTATCTAGTCGTTGGGTGCAAGAGAATGACTGGGAGTGACGTAGAGGGGAGGAGCTATATGCAGCTCTGCTGGGTGAATCCTCTTGCACTTCCTGTTGGGGAGGAGTAATATCCCAGAAGTAATGATGACCCGTGGACTGATCACACTTAACAGAAGAAAGTGTCAAATTTGTAAAATTTTGAAAAAGTGTGAAGTGAAGACCAAGTTGCAGCCTTGCAAATCTGTTCAACAGAGGCCTCATTTTTAAAGGCCCAGGTGGAAGCCACAGCTCTAGTAGAATGAGCTGTAATCCTTTCAGGAGGCTGCTGTCCAGCAGTCTCATAGGCTAAACGTATTATGCTACGAAGCCAAAAAGAGAGAGAGGTAGCAGAAGCCTTTTGACCTCTTCTCTGTCCAGAGTAAACGACAAACAGGGAAGAAGTTTGACAAAAATCTTTAGTTGCCTGCAAATAGAACTTCAGAGCACGGACTACGTCCAGATTATGCAAAAGTCGTTCCTTCTTTGAAGAAGGGTTAGGACACAGTGATGGAACAACAATCTCTTGATTGATATTCCTGTTAGTAACTACCTTAGGTAAGAACCCAGGTTTAGTACGCAGAACTACCTTGTCTGAATGAAAAATCAGATAAGGAGAATCACAATGTAAGGCAGATAACTCAGAGACTCTTCGAGCCGAGGAAATAGCCATCAAAAACAAAACCTTCCAGGATAACAGCTTGATATCAATGGAATGAAGGGGTTCAAATGCAACGCCTTGAAGTACGTTAAGAACTAAGTTTAAGCTCCACGGCGGAGCAACAGTCTTAAACAAAGGCTTAATCCTAGCTAAAGCCTGACAAAAAGCCTGAACGTCTGGAACTTCAGCCAGACGTTTGTGTAGAAGAATAGACAGAGCAGAAATCTGTCCCTTTAACGACCTAGCAGATAAGCCCTTTTCTAAACCCTCTTGTAGAAAGGACAATATCCTATGAATCCTAACCTTACTCCATGAGTAACACTTGGATTCGCACCAATATAAATATTTACGCCATATCTTATGGTAAATTTTTCTGGTAACAGGCTTCCTAGCCTGTATTAAGGTGTCAATAACCGACTCCGAGAAGCCACGCTTTGATAGAATCAAGCGTTCAATCTCCATGCAGTCAGCCTCAGAGAAATTAGATTTGGATGGTTGAAAGGACCCTGAATTAGAAGGTCCTGTCTCAGAGGCAGAGACCACGGTGGACAGGACGACATGTCCACTAGGTCTGCATACCAGGTCCTGCGTGGCCACGCAGGCGCTATCAGAATCACTGAAGCTCTCTCCTGTTTGATCTTGGCAATCAAACGAGGAAGCATCGGAAATGGTGGAAACACATAAGCCATGTTGAAGACCCAAGGGGCTGTCAGAGCATCTATCAGCACCGCTCCCGGGTCCCTGGACCTGGATCCGTAACAAGGAAGCTTGGCGTTCTGGCGAGACGCCATGAGATCCAGATCTGGTTTGCCCCAACGATGAATCAGTTGAGCAAAGACCTCCGGATGAAGTTCCCACTCCCCCAGATGAAAAGTCTGGCGACTTAGAAAATCCGCCTCCCAGTTCTCCACGCCTGGGATGTAAATCGCTGACAGGTGGCAAGAGTGAGACTCTGCCCAGCGAATTATCTTTGAGACTTCCAACATCGCTAGGGAACTTCTGGTTCCCCCTTGATGGTTGATGTAAGCCACAGTCGTGATGTTGTCCGACTGAAATCTGATGAACCTCAGAGTTGCTAACTGAGGCCAAGCTAGGAGAGCATTGAATATTGCTCTTAATTCCAGAATATTTATTGGGAGGAGTTTCTCCTCCTGAGTCCATAATCCCTAAGCCTTCAGGGAGTTCCAGACTGCGCCCCAGCCTAGAAGGCTGGCGTCTGTTGTTATAATCGTCCAATCTGGCCTGCGAAAGGTCATCCCCTTGGACAGATGTGGCCGAGAAAGCCACCATAGAAGAGAATCTCTGGTCTCTTGATCCAGATTTAGTAGGGGGGACAAATCTGAGTAATCCCCGTTCCACTGACTTAGCATGCACAATTGCAGCGGTCTGAGATGCAGGCGCGCAAATGGTACTATGTCCATTGCCGCTACCATTAAGCCGATTACTTCCATGCACTGAGCTACTGACGGGTGTGGAATGGAATGAAGGACACGGCAAGCATTTAGAAGTTTTGATAACCTGGCCTCTGTCAGGTAAATTTTCATCTCTACAGAATCTATAAGAGTCCCTAGAAAGGGAACCCTTGTAAGTGGTAATAGAGAACTCTTTTCCACGTTCACCTTCCACCCATGCGACCTCAGAAATGCCAGAACTATCTCTGTATGAGACTTGGCAGTTTGAAAACTTGAAGCTTGTATCAGAATGTCGTCTAGGTACGGTGTCACCGCTATGCCTCGCGGTCTTAGTACCGCCAGAAGTGAGCCCAGAACTTTTGTAAAGATTCTTGGAGCCGTAGCTAATCCGAAGGGAAGAGCTACAAACTGGTAATGCCTGTCTAGGAAAGCAAATCTTAGGTACCGATAATGATCCCTGTGAATCGGTATGTGAAGGTAGGCATCCTTTAAGTCCACTGTGGTCATGTACTGACCCTCTTGGATCATGGGAAGGATGGTTCGAATAGTTTCCATTTTGAATGATGGAACTCTTAGGAATTTGTTTAGGATTTTTAAGTCCAAGATTGGTCTGAAGGTTCCCTCTTTCTTGGGAACCACAAATAGATTTGAATAGAATCCTTGCCCGTGTTCCGTCAGTGGAACTGGGTGGATCACCCCCATTAGTAAGAGGTCTTGTACACAGCGTAGAAACACCTCTTTCTTTATTTGGTTTGCTGATAACCTTGAAAGATGAAATCTCCCTTGTGGAGAAGTTTTGAAGTCCAGGAGATATCCCTGAGATATGATCTCCAACGCCCAGGGATCCTGGACATCTCTTGCCCAAGCCTGGGCGAAGAGAGAAAGTCTGCCCCCCACTAGATCCGTTTCCGGATAGGGGGCCCTCTCTTCATGCTGTCTTAGGGGCAGCAGCAGGTTTCTTGGCCTGCTTGCCCTTGTTCCAGGACTGGTTAACTTTCCAGCCCTGCCTGTAACGAGCAACAGCTCCTTCCTGTTTTGGAGCGGAGGAAGTTGATGCTGCTCCTGCCTTGAAGTTACGAAAGGCACGAAAATTAGACTGTTTGGCCTTTGATTTGGCCCTGTCCTGAGGTAGAGCATGGCCCTTACCTCCCGTAATGTCAGCTATAATTTCTTTCAAGCCGGGCCCGAATAAGGTCTGCCCTTTGAAAGGAATATTAAGCAATTTAGATTTTCAGCTGACCAGGATTTAAGCCATAGCGCTCTGCACGCTTGGATGGCGAATCCGGAGTTCTTAGCCATAAGTTTGGTTAAATGTACGACGGCATCAGAAACAAATGCGTTAGCTAGCTTAAGTGCTTTAAGCTTGTTCATAATTTCATCCAATGGAGCTGTGCGAATGGCCTCTTCCAGAGACTCAAACCAGAATGCCGCCGCAGCAGTGACAGGTGCAATGCATGCAAGGGGCTGTAAGATAAAACCTTGTTGAACAAACATTTTCTTAAGGTAACCCTCTAATTTCTTATCCATTGTATCTGAAAAGGCACAACTATCCTCCACCGGGATAGTGGTACGCTTAGCTAAAGTAGAAACTGCTCCCTCCACCTTAGGGACCGTCTGCCATAAGTCTCGTGTGGTGGCGTCTATAGGAAACATATTCCTAAATATGGGAGGAGGGGAAAAAGGCACACCAGGTCTATCCCACTCCTTGCTAATAATCTCTGTAAGCCTTTTAGGTATAGGAAACACGTCAGTACACACCGGTACCGCATAGTATCTATCCAACCTACATAATTTTTCTGGAATTGCAACCGTGTTACAATCATTCAGAGGCGCTAATACCTCCCCTAGCAATATGCGGAGGTTCTCAAGCTTAAATTTAAAATTAGAAATCTCTGAATCCAGTCTCCCTGGATCAGATCCGTCACCCACAGAATGAAGCTCTCCGTCTTCATGTTCTGCAAACTGTGACGCAGTATCTGACATGGCTCTCACCTCATCCGCGCGCTCTGTCCTTAACCCAGAGCTATCGCGCTTGCCTCTTAATTCTGGCAATTTAGATAAAACTTCTGTCATAACAGTAGCCATGTCTTGCAAAGTGATTTGTAAGGGCCTCCCTGATGTACTTGGCGCCACAAAATCACGCACCTCCTGAGCGGGAGGCGAAGGTACTGACACGTGAGGAGAGTTAGTCGGCATAACTTCCCCCTCGTTGTCTGGTGATAATTTCTTTACATGTAAAGATTGACTTTTATTTAAAGTAACATCAATGCAATTAGTACACAAATTTCTATTGGGCTCCACATTGGCCTTTAAACATAGTGAACAAAGAGATTCATCTGTGTCAGACATGTTTAAACAGACTAGCAATGAGACTAGCAAGCTTGGAAATACTTTTCTAAATAAATTTACAAGCAATATAAAAAACGCTACTGTGCCTTTAAGAAGCATAAAAAGCTGTCACAGTTGAAATAACAATGAACCAAAATAGTTATAGCAACCAATTTTTCACAGTAAATGTATTAAGTTAGCAAAGGATTGCACCCACCAGCAAATGGATGATTAACCCCTTAATACCCAAAAACGGATAACAATTTAATAATTAACGTTTTTATCACAGTCAAAACACACTGTCACAGGTCTGCTGTGACTGATTACCTCCCTCAAAATGAATTTTGAAGACCCCTGAGCTCTCTAGAGACGATCTGGATCATGGAGGATGAAGTAGACAGATTGTGACTGAATTTTTACTGCGCAAAAAAGCGCTAAAATAGGCCCCTCCCACTCATATTACAACAGTGGGGAAGCTCAGATAACTGTTTCTATGCAGAAAACAAAGATGGCCATGTGGTAAAAATCATGCCCCAATAAGTTTTATCACCAAGTACCTCACAAAAAACGATTAACATGCCAGTAAACGTTTTGAACATACATTTCAAAAGTTATGAAGTGTTATTAATAAGCCTGCTACCAGTCGCTTTTACTGCAGTTAAGGCTCACACATTACTTCAGTATTAACAGTATTTTCAGAGTCAATTCCATTCCTTAGAAAAATACATTCAGTGTACACACACTCATCAGCCTAATACCAGTCGCTATCACTGCATTTAAGGCTGAACTTACTTTACATTGGTATCAGCAGTATTTTCTCAGTCAATTCCATTCCTCAGAAAAATAATTTACTGCACATACCTCGTTTTGCAGGGGGGCCCTGCATGCTATTCCCCTTTTCTGAAGTTACCTCACTCCTCAGATGAGAACAGCCAGTGGATCATAGTTACGTCTGCTAAGATCATAGAAAACGCAGGCAGATTCTTCTTCTAATGCTGCCTGAGAACAAACAGCACACTCCGGTGCCATTTAAAATAACAAACTTTTGATTGAAGAAATAAACTAAGTTAAAAAACACCACAGACCTCTCACAGCGACCTATCTTTAGTTAGGCTGCAAGAGAATGACTGAATGACATGTGAGGGGAGGAGCTATATAGCAGCTCTGCTTGGGTGATCCTCTTGCAGCTTCCTGTTAGGAAGAGATATATTCCATAAGTAATGGATGACCCGTGGACTGACTACACTTAACAAGAGAAATTGTATGCTCTATCTAAATCATGAAAGAAAACTTTTGGGTTGCGTGGCTCTTTATCTGTTTACATGAATATTGTATTTTAATACATCATGGACTTTAAAATGAATGACAAGTTTGACAATATGCATAATATAATGGTTCCTCATCAGTTCACTGTAAATTCTAATGTTAAATGATATTTAAGCCGATATCACCATGCAGTAATTGATGCTAAGAAGGTAAAGACTGTATTATTATTATTGGTATACATTTGGGCATTTTAAGAATTACACAATAATCCTGGAAGTTACAGATATTAATAGTTTGAAAAATAAATATATAAATATATAGATATGTAACAGTGAAACAGTGGCATAAACTGTACAATTGATCTGTTTTATACAGCTTATAATATTTTTGAACAAATTATTTTTGCTCTATAATTTCTTTTGTTTCACTTCTTATCTCCAATTTAACTCTAGTTTTAATTCATTCAATTTTAAGTGTTACCATAATAATAATGTTAAAGTACACTGATAACTTTTTGGGGGATGTAATATATATATCCCCTTAATGAGCAGCGTCGTAAGCTGTAAGATACTGGTCGTTATGCCCTTAAAGGGCCACTAAACCCAAAATCTTTCTTTCATGATTCAGATAGAGAATAGAAATTTAAACAACACTACAATTTACTTCCAGTATTTATTTTGCTTCATTTTTTTAAATATCCTTATTTGAAGAAAAAGCAATGCACATGGTGAGCCAATCACACAATGCTTCTATGTGCAGCAACCAATCAGCAGCTAGTGAGCATATCTAGATATGATTTTCATCAAAGAATATGAAGAGAATAAAACAAATTAGATAATATAAGTAAATTAGAAAGATGTTTAAAATTGCATTCTCTTTCTAAATCATAAAAGAAAAAATGTGGGTGGCATGTCCCTTTAAGGACCTGCAGTCCTGGGCTTCTCTCTTCTGCAATCTCGTTTAAAAGAGCGAGATTGCGCTATTTTATTTATCAAATTCTACAATAAAAGCTAGTGCGCATGCGGAATTTCTTATGACGCTAAAAAAAGCCAGACCCTTGAGAAGAACTGATTAAGTGCTCCAAGAAAACCTGACACATAATAGCTGTGTAAGCACCGGGTTCATCTGTTTCTCACAAGCTTTACACTCAGGCCGAGCTGACTAAGTTTTCGCTTGTTACAATATTCAGCTGCAGAACCGCTGAGCACACACAATATTTATTATCAATGATTGTTTATTTCTCTAAGCAAACCTCTATGTTTTGAGCTCATTTTACTCAAATTAAACAGTTACAATATGTAGAAGCCTACAATTTTAATAAAACATATTGTAAAACAGTAAAATACAGTAAGTATCAACCGTATTTGATTTCCTTATTGTAACTTCGTACGCGACCGATCACCAGTCTGGCAGTCACAAGTACTGCCTGCAGCCTAAGGGTTGAGGGAGGGGGGAAATAATTGATTTAAAATCGATCAGGGAGGGGGTAGGATATTGAGGGGGGGCAGCTACACTATGGAAACATGGGGTACAAAATAAAAATAATAAAAATGAGCACATTTTTAAGAAACTGGTTACTGGCAGACAGCTGCCAGTACCTAAGATGGCCACAAAAAGGAAGGAGGAGGGGTCTCTAGAGGTTGGGGAGTTAGGAGGGAACCTACACTGCAGAAATATATATATATATATATATATATATATATATATATATATATATATATATATATAATAATAAAATCCTTTAAAAAAAAACATAATTTATGCTTACCTGATAAATTTATTTCTCTTGTAGTGTATCCAGTCCACGGATCATCCATTACTTGTGGGATATTCTCCTTCCCAACAGGAAGCTGCAAGAGGATCACCCACAGCAGAGCTGTCTATATAGCTCCTCCCCTAACTGCCACTACCAGTCATTCGACCGAAGACAAGCAAGAGAAAGGAGAAACTATAGGGTGCAGTGGTGACTGTAGTTTAAAAATAAAAAACACCTGCCTTAAAATGACAGGGCGGGCCGTGGACTGGATACACCACAAGAGAAATAAATTTATCAGGTAAGCATAAATTATGTTTTCTCTTGTAAGGTGTATCCAGTCCACGGATCATCCATTACTTGTGGGATACCAATACCAAAGCTATAGGACACGGATGAAGGGAGGGACAAGGCAGGTGCTTAAACGGAAGGCACCACTGCCTGCAAGACCTTTCTCCCAAAAATAGCCTCCGAAGAAGCAAAAGTATCACATTTTAAAAACCCATGTGGAAGCTACCGCTCTAGTAGAATGAGCTGTAATCCTTTTAGGAGGCTGCTGGCCAGCAGTCTCATAAGCTAAGCGTATTATACTCCTTAGCCAAAAGAAAGAGAGGTTGCCGAAGCCTTTTGGCCTCTCCTCTGTCCAGAGTAGACAACAAACAATGCAGATGATTGACGAAAATCTTTAGTAGCTTGTAAATAAAACTTTAAAGCACGAACCACGTCAAGATTGTGTAAAAGACGTTCCTTCTTTGAAGAAGGATTAGGACACAGTGACGGTACAACAATCTCCTGATTGATATTTTTATTAGATACCACCTTAGGCAAAAAAACAGGTTTGGTACGTAACACTACCTTATCTGCATGAAAAATGAGATAAGGGGAATCACACTGTAAGGCAGATAACTCCGAAACTCTTCGACCCAAGGAGATAGCTACTAAAAACAGAACCTTCCAGGATAAGAGCTTAATATCTATGGAATGCAAAGGTTCCAACGGAACCCCTTGAAGAACTAAATTTAAACTCCAAGGCGGAGCAACAGGTTTAAACACAGGCTTGATTCTGACTAAAGCCTGACAAAACGCCTGCACGTCTGGAACCTCAGCCAGAAGTTTGTGCAAAAGAATAGACAGAGCAGAAATCTGTCCTTTTAAGGAACTAGCTAACAAACCCTTCTCCAATCCTTCTTGGAGAAAAGATAATATCCTAGGAATCCTGACCTTACTCCATGAGTAACCCTTGGATTCACACCAATGAAGATATTTACACCATATCTTATGATAGATTTTCCTGGTGACAGGCTTTCGCGCCTGTATTAAGGTATCAATGACCGACTTGGAGAAACCACGCTTTGATAAATCAAGCGTTCAATCTCCAAGCAGTCAGACGCAGAGAAATTAGATTTGGATGGTTGAAAGGACCCTGAAGTAGAAGGTCCTGCCTCAGAGGCAGAGTCCATGGTGGAAAGGATGACATGTCCACCAGATCTGCATACCAAGTCCTGCGTGGCCACGCAGGTGCTATCAAAATTACCGATGCTCTCTCCTGTTTGATCTTGGCAATCAGACGAGGGAGCAGAGGAAACGGCGTTGAAGGACCAAGGCGCTGCTAGAGCATCTATCAGTGCTGCCTTGGGATCCCTGGACCTGGATCCGTAACAAGGAAGCTTGGCGTTCTGGCGAGACGCCATGAGATCCAGTTCTGGTTTGCCCCAACGTTGAATCAACTGTGCAAACACCTCCGGATGGAGCTCCCACTCCCCCGGATGAAAAGTCTGACGACTTAGAAAATCTGCCTCCCAGTTCTCTACTCCTGGGATATGGATAGCTGATAGATGGCAAGAGTGAATCTCTGCCCATTGAATTACCTTTGAAACCTCCAACATCGCTAGGGAACTCCTTGTTCCCCCTTGATGGTTGATGTAAGCTACAGTCGTGATGTTGTCCGACTGAAATCTGATGAACCTCACTGCCGCTAGCTGAGGCCAAGCCTGAAGAGCATTGAATATCGCTCTTAGTTCCAGAATGTTTATTGGAAGGAGTGCCTCCCCCTGAGCATTCAGAGAGTTCCAGACTGCACCCCAGCCCAGAAGGCTGGCATCTGTTGTTACTATTGTCCAATCTGGCCTGCGGAAGGTCATACCTTTGGACAGATGGACCCGAGATAGCCACCAGAGAAGAGAATCCCTGGTCTCTTGATCCAGATTTAGTAGAGGGGAAAAATCTGTGTAATCCCCATTCCACTGACTGAGCATGCAGAGTTGCAGCGGTCTGAGATGTAGGCGGGCAAACGGAACTATGTCCATTGCCGCTACCATTAAGCCGATTACTTCCATACACTGAGCCACCGAAGGGCGAGAAGTATAATAAAGAACACGGCAGGAATTTAGAAGTTTTGAACACCTGTCCTCTGTCAGGTAAATCCTCATTTCTACAGAATATATCAGAGTTCCCAGGAAGGAAACTCTTGTGAGAGGGGATAGAGAACTCTTCTTTTCGTTCACTTTCCACCCATGAGACCTCAGGAATGCCAGAACAATGTCCGTATGGGACTTGGCAATTTGGAAATTCAACGCCTGTATCAGAATGTCGTCTAAGTAAGGGGCTACTGCTATGCCCCGCGGCCTTAGGACCTCCAGAAGTGACCCCAGAACCTTCGTAAAGATTCTTGGTGCCGTAGCTAACCCAAAGGGAAGAGCCACAAACTGGTAATGCCTGTCTAGGAAGGCGAACCTGAGAAACCGATGATGATCTTTGTGTATCGGAATGTGAAGATAAGCATCCTTTAAGTCCACGGTAGTCATGTATTGACCCTCCTGGATCATAGGTAGGATGGTTCGAATAGTCTCCATCTTGAAAGATGGGACCCTGAGAAATTTGTTTAAGAGAAAGATTGGTCTGAAGGTTCCCTCTTTCTTGGGAACCACAAAGAGATTTGAATAGAAGCCTTGCCCCTGTTCCTCCTTTTGGAACTGGGTGGATCACTCCCATAACTAGGAGGTCTTGAACACAATGTAAGAATGCCTCTCTCTTTATCTGGTCTGCAGATAATTGTGAGAGGTGAAATCTTCCTTTTGGGGAAGAAGCTTTGAAGTCCAGAAGATATCCCTGGGACACAATTTCCAACGCCCAGGGATCCTGGACATCTCTTGCCCAAGCCTGGGCGAAGAGAGAAAGTCTGCCCCCTACTAGATCCGTTACCGGATCGGGCTGATCTTTCATGCTGTCTTAGAGGCAGCAGCAGGCTTCTTGGCCTGCTAACCTTTGTTCCAGGCCTGGTTAGGTCTCCAGACCGGCTTGGACTGGGCAAAATTTCCCTCTTGTTTTGCATTAGAGGGAGTTGATGCCGCGCTCGTCTTAAAGTTTTGAAAGGCACGAAAATTAGTTTGTTTGGTCCTTAATTTATTAGACCTATCCTGAGGAAGGGCATGACCTTTTCCTCCAGTAATATCAGAAATGATCTCCTTCAGTCCAGGCCCGAATAGGGTCTGCCCCTTGAAGGGAATGTTGAGAAGCTTAGACTTTGAAGTAACGTCAGCTGACCAGGATTTAAGCCATAGCGCCCAACGTGCCTGTATAGCAAAACCTGAGTTCTTAGCCGTTAGTTTGGTTAAATGAACAACGGCGTCAGAAACAAATGAATTGGCTAGCTTAAGCGCTTTAAGCTTGTCAAGTATATCATCCAATGGAGTTTCTACCTTTAAGGCCTCTTCCAGAGACTCAAACCAGAAGGCCGCAGCAGCAGTGACCGGGGCAATGCATGCAAGAGGCTGGAGAATAAAACCTTGTTAAATAAACATTTTCTTAAGGTAACCCTCTAACTTTTTATCCATTGGATCTAGGAAAGCACAACTGTCCTCGACGGGAATAGTTGTACGCTTAACTAGGGTAGAAACTGCTCCCTCCACCTTAGGGACCGTTTGCCATAAGTCCCGTGTAGCGGCATCTATTGGAAACATTTTCTTAAAAATAGGAGGGGGAGAGAACGGTACACCTTGTCTATCCCATTCCTTAGTAATAATTTCTGAAAACCTTTTAGGTATTGGAAAAACATCAGTGTAAACAGGCACTGCATAGTATTTATCAAATCTACACAATTTATCTGGCACTATAATGGTGTCACAGTCATCCAGAGTAGCTAAAACCTCCCTGAGCAACACGAGGAGGTGTTCAAGCTTAAATTTAAATGTAGACATATCAGAACCAGGTTGAAGCATCTTCCCTGAGTCAGAAAAATCACCCACAGAAAGAAGCTCTCCTGCCTCATCTTCTGCATATTGTGAGGGGATATCAGACATAGCTACTAAAGCGTCAGAGAGTTCTGTATTTTTTCTAGTCCCAGAGCTGTCTCGCTTTCCTTGTAACCCTGGTAGTTTGGACAATACCGCTGTAAGGGTATGATCCATAACTGCCGCCATGTCTTGTAAAGTAAACGCCATGGGCGCGCTAGATGTACTTGGCGCCACTTGAGCGGGAGTCAAAGGTTCTAACACATGGGGAGAGTTAGTCGGCATAACTTCCCCCTTGTCAATTTCCTCTGGTGATAAATCTTTGAAAGACAGAATATGATCTTTATAACTTAAAGTAAAATCAGTACATTTGGTACACATTCTAAGAGGGGGTTCCACAATGGCTTCTAAACATAATGAACAAGGAGTTTCCTCTATGTCAGACATGTTTAAACAGACTAGCAATGAGACCAACAAGCTTGGAAAACACTTTGATAAATGTAAACAAGCAAAAAATAAAAACGGTACTGTGCCTTTAAGAGAAACAAATTTTGTCAGAAATTGAAAAACAGTGATAAAAAGCAGTAAATCTTACGAAATTTTTACAGTGTGTATAATAGACTAACAGAGCATTGCACCCACTTGCAAATGGATGATTAACCCCTTAGTTTCAAAACCGGATCAAAAAAACGATATAAACGTTTTTTTAACTCTGCTGTGGCCCTACCTGCCCATACAACGACTTTTGAAGGCACAAAAACCCTTTGTAGAGGTCCTATGTGTTCAGGAGACTCCTTCAGGGAAGCTGGAAGTCTCAAGCTGCAAAAACTACTGCACGATTTAGGCCTGAAATTAGACCCCTCCCAACCTGTACTCACAGTGAGAGGGCCATAAAAAACTATCCCTAGGCAAAATCTAGCCAGCCATGTGGAAAAAAACTGGGCCCCAATAAAGTTTTATCAACAATATGTAGAAAAAAACATTTAAACACTTCCAGCAAACGTTATCTTATTTTCAGTAATGTGAGAAAGTAATAAGAATATTACCTTTTACAGCAAGCATGATACTAGTCGTTATTAAATCACTGTAATCAGGCTTACCTTAAATAAATCCGGTATTAACAGCATTTTCTAGCATATTCATTTCTCTAGAAAAATTTAAACTGCACATACCTCATAGCAGGAGACCCTGCACGCCATTCCCCCAGCTGAAGTTACCTCATCTCTTCAGTTATGTGTGAGAACAGCAATGGATCTTAGTTATAACCTGCTAAGATCATCAAAAACCACAGGCAGACTCTTCTTCAACTTTCTGCCTGAGGCTAAAACAGTACAACTCCGTTACCATTTGAAAATAATAAACTTTTGATTGAAGATAAACTACATAAATTCACCACATCTCTCTAGCTACTTCCTATCGTGTCGAGAGCTGCAAGAGAATGACTGGTAGTGGCAGTTAGGGGAGGAGCTATATAGACAGCTCTGCTGTGGGTGATCCTCTTGCAGCTTCCTGTTGGGAAGGAGAATATCCCACAAGTAATGGATGATCCGTGGACTGGATACACCTTACAAGAGAAAAAGGCTTTAATTTTAGTACTGGCAGACTTTCTGCCAGTACTTAAGATGGCGGTGACAATTGTGGGATAGGGGAGGGAAGAAAGCTGTTGAGGACTTCGGCCCGGCTTGGATGAAGACGTCTCCCGGTAAGTCGATCTTCAGGGGGTTAGTGTTAGGTTTTTTAAGGGTGTATTGGGTGGGTTCTATTTTTAGGTTAGGGACTTTGGGCAGCAAAAGAGCTAACTGCCCTTTTAAGGGCAATGCCCATCCAAATGCCCTTTTCAGGGCAATGGGGAGCTTAGGTTTTTTTAGATAATATTTTATTTGGGGGGTTGGTTGTGTGGGTGGTGGGTTTTACTGTTTGTATTTTTTTACAGGTAAAAGAGCGGATTACTTTGGGGCAATGCCCCGCAAAAGGCCCTTTTAAGGGCTATTGGTAGTTTAGTTTAGGGTTTTTTTTATTTTATTTTTAATAACTATTTAATAACTATTCTACCTAGTTAAAATAAATACAAACTTGCCTGTAAAATAAAAATAAACTCTAAGCTAGCTACAATGTAACTATTAGTTATATTGTAGCTAGCTTAGGGTTTATTTTATAGGTAAGTATTTAGTATTAAATAGGAATAATTTAGTTAATGATAGGAATATTTATTTAGCTTTATTTAAATTATATTTAAGTTAGTGGGTGTTAGGTTTAGGGTTAGACTTAGGTTTAGGGGTTAATAACTTTAATATAGTGGCGGCGACGTTGGGGGTGGCAGATTAGGGGTTAATAAATATAATGTAGGTGTCGGCGACATTGGGGAAGGCAGATTATGGGTTAATAAATATAATGTAGGTGTCGGCGACTTTGGGGAAGGCAGATTAGGAGTTAATAAATAGTATGTAGGTGTCGGCGATGTTGGGGGCAGTAGATTAGGGGTTCATAACTATAATGCAGGTGGCGGCGGTGTCCGGAGCGGCAGATTAGGGGTTAATAATATAATGCAGGTGTCAGCAATGTCAGGGGCGGCAGATTAGGGGTTAATAAGTGTAAGATTAGGGGTGTTTAGACTCGGGTTCATGTTAGGGTGTTAGGTGTAGACATAAATTTTATTTCCCCATAGGAATCAATGGGTATGCGTTAAGGAGTTTTTCGCTGCTTTTTGGCAGGTGTTAGACTTTTTTTCAGCCGGCTCTCCCCGTTGATTCCTATGGGGAAATCGTGCACGAGCACGTTACACCAGCTCACCGCTGACTTAAGCAGCGCTGGTATTCGAGTGCAGTAATGAGCAAAATTTTGCTCAACGCTCACTGCTTGTCTTTTAACAACGGGTTTCTGAAAACTTGTAATACCAGTGCTGCATGTAAGTGAGCGGTGAGAGAAAACGGCTTGTTAGCACCGCACCGCCTCTAACGCAAAACTCGTAATCTAGGTATATGAGTTTTGTTTTTTAATGAGTTGAGGGTGTCTCTCTTTCACACCCAGAACCCTGCATAACAAGACAAATAATTTTCAAGCTAACATTTGCATTTCTAATTTATTTGTTTGTTATAGGTTTTTTTGTTTGTTTTTGATGGATCTTGCAGTGCTGACAAGACTTTTTAGATAATCTCGCAGAGAGGAGCGCTTTAAATCATCAGGCCCTTATTAACAAGCCACATTTTAAAAATGTCCTAGGACAGAACAGATTAATTAGTGCCAATGAGATCTACTCACCAGTAAATAGCAGATCATACAATATATTTATAACGGGTCTGAAATCAGAAAGTGAAACACTTACCTGTGAACTGAATGACACAATGTGCTTGATTCTTATTGGGGCCATTATTAGAGCTTTTGTTGTTTTAGATACTTGTATTAAAGTGTTGGTCCTAAAATAAAAAGTATTAAAAAAAAAAAAAAGGCTTTTTAGACAAACTCAAAAGGCTCCACTTGGAAACAATTCCAGGAACAAAAAATATTATTGTTAAAATAAACATGTTATTTTTGCCTTTTTGTAATCAACAGGAGTAGTTATTTAGAATTTAGCCTCACCAAGAGAGCTATTACAGTGATACTAAACACTTGGACTGGTGTCCAGAAATGGGACAGTGGGACATTGTGTGAGCATATAATCTCACACAGCACATGGATAATTGTTATACATGTTTTATTTTACACTTTGCACAAAAACAAGCCTGTCTTTATACTTATTATTCTTTATTAAAGGGATATGAAACCCAAAAACTTTCTTTTGTGATTCAAGCAGATCATATAATTTTTTAAAAAGTTTCCACTTTACTTATATTATAAAATTATCTTCATTCCCATGATATTCTGTGTTGAAGAATTACTTAGTTAGGCATCTATAGCACTAGATAGCATTCTTGCTTAACTGCTGCCATATAGTGCTTCACAAATGGGCCGGCTCCTGCTTTTCAAAAGAAGATACTAAAGAACAAAGAAAAATTGAGAATAGGAGTATAAAGTTGTTTAAAATTGCATGCTCTATCTGAATCATGAAATAAATATTTTGGTTTTCATATCCTTTAAAGTTCTCCACTGAAGACAGTGTTAACTCCATAATACGTTTGAACGCAGCATCCATCTCGTGGCAGTGTTTCACTTACCAGATGGTCCTTACAGCTCTCTTTCTAGTAGCACTCCCCAATATATATATATATATATATATATATATATATATATATATATATATATATATATATATATATATATATATATATATATATATATATCTCTATAGCTATATAGGGTCTGCCTAGGTAGATTACCATACTAGTTCTTCATTGCAACAATGCACAGGGCTAGTGAAACATAGAAAGGCACTGTGTTGCCAAGGTGGAAGGAGTAATATAACACTGTTTTCCTACATACTGCAAGGCAGATCCCGTCGGAAACGGAGTACATCTGTGATCAAGTCCTGAAGAATACCCAACCCATTACTGGCTATGAGTTTAAAAAAGGTCTGTTTCCTGAATTCAAGTAGCTAACTTTGTCCTTTCCTAAAAGAGTATTATCAAGTACAGTCTCCTGATCTTAAGTTGTCAAATTAGTCAGTTCCAGAATAAGTGTTCTGCCAACTAAAGTCATGTATTAAGTAGCTGATCAGGACCATATACAGTTGCAAGAAAAACATAATTTATGTAAGAATTTACCTGATAAATTAATTTCTTTCATATTGGCAAGAGTCCATGAGCTAGTGACGTATGGGATATACAATCCTACCAGGAGGGGCAAAGTTTCCCAAACCTCAAAATGCCTATAAATACACCCCTCACCACACCCACAATTCAGTTTAACGAATAGCCAAGAAGTGGGGTGATAATGAAAGGAGTAAAAAGCATCAACAAAGGAATTTGGAAATAATTCTGCTTTATAAAAAAAAATCATAACCACCATAAAAAGGGTGGGCCTCATGGACCCTTGCCAATATGAAAGAAATGAATTTATCAGGTAAGTTCTTACATAAATTATGTTTTCTTTCATATAATTGGCAAATGTCCATGAGCTAGTGACGTATGGGATAGTAATACCCAAGATGTGGAACTCCACACAAGAGTCACTAGAGAGGGAGGGATAAAAATAAACAGCCATTTCTCGCTGAAAAAATAATCCACAACCCAAAATATAACTTATTCTCATAATGAAAAGAAAAACTTAAAACATCAGCAGAAGAATCAAACTGAAACAGCTGCCTGAAGAACTTTTCTACCAAAAACTGCTTCTGAAGAAGCAAAAACATAAAAATGGTAGAATTTAGTAAATGTATGCAAAGAGGACCAAGTTGCTGCTTTGCAAATCTGATCAACTGAAGCTTCATTCTTAAAAGCCCACAAAGTGGAGACTGATCTAGAAGAATGAGCTGTAATTCTCTGAGGCGGGGCCTGACCTGACTCCAAATAAGCTTGATGAATCAAAAGCTTTAACCAAGAAGCCAAGGAAATAGCAGAAGCCTTCTGACCTTTCCTAGGACCAGAAAAGATAACAACTAGACTAGAAGTCTTCCTGAAATCTTTAGTAGCTTCAGCATAATATTTCAAAGCTCTCACCACATCCAAAGAATGTAAGGATCTTTTCAAAGAATTCTTAGGATTAGGACACAAAGAAGGGACAACAATTTCTCTACTAATGTTGTTAGAATTCACAATTTTAGGCAAAAATTTAAATGAAGTCCGCAAAACCGCCTTATCCTGATGAAAAATCAGAAAAGGAGATTCACAAGAAAGAGCAGATATCTCAGAAACTCTTCTAGCAGAAGAGATGGCCAAAAGGCACAACACTTTCCAAGAAAGTAGTTTCATGTCCAAAGAATATATAGGCTCAAACGGAGGGGCCTGTAAAGCCTTCAAAACCAAATTAAGACCCCAAGGAGGAGAAATTGATTTAATGACGGGCTTAATACGAACTAAAGCCTGTACAAAACTGTGAATATCAGGAAGTTTAGCAATCATTCTGTGAAATAAAACAGAAAGAGCAGCGATTTGTCCCTTCAAGGAACTTGCAGACAAACCATTATCCAAACCATCCTGAAGAAACTGTAGAATTCTAAAAGAATGCCAAGAGAATTTATGAGAACACCAGAAAATGTACGTCTTCCAAACTCGATAATAAATCTTTCTAGAGACAGATTTACGAGCTTGTAACATAGTATTAATCACTGAGTCAGAAAAACCTCTATGACTTAGTACTAAGCGTTCAATTTCCAAACCTTCAAATTTAATGATTTGAGATCCTGATGTAAAAACGGACTTTGAGACAGTAGGTTCAGCCTTAACGGAAATGTGGCCAAGGTTGGCAACTGGACATCCGAACAAGATCCGCATACCAAAACCTGTGTGCCATGCTGGAGCCACCAGCAACACAAACGATTGTTCCATGATGATTTTGGATATCACTCTTGGAAGAAGAACTACAGGCAAGAAAATGTAAGCAGGATGATAACACCAAGGAAGTGTCAGCGCATGCACTGCTTCCGCCTGAACATCCCTGGACCTGTACAGGTATCTGGGAAGTTTCTTGTTTAGATGAGAAGCCATGAGATATATCTCTGGAAGACCCCACATCTGAACAATCTGAGAAAACACATCTGGATGGAGAGACCACTCCCCTGGATGTAAAGTCTGACGGCTGAGATAAGCCGCCTCCCAATTGTCTACACCTGGGATATGTGCCGCAGAGATTAGACAGGAGCTGGATTCCGCCCAAGCAAGTATCCAAGATACTTCTTTCATAGCTTGGGGACTGGGAGTCCCACCCTGATGATTGACATATGCCACTGTTGTGATATTGTCTGTCTGAAAACAAATTTGAATGGTTCTCTCTTTAACAGAGGCCAAAAATGAAGAGCTCTGAGAATTGCACAGAGTTCTAAAATATTGATTGGTAATCTCGCCTCTTGAGATTTCCAAACCCCTTGTGCTGTCAGAGATCCCCAACCTGAAAGACTTGCGTCTGTAGTGATCACAGTCCAGGTTGGCCAAACAAAGGAAGCCCCTTGAACTAAACGCTGGTGATCTAACCACCACGTCAGGGAGTGTTGAACATTGGGATTTAAAGATATTAACTGTGATATCTTTGTATAATTCCTGCACCATTGATTCAGCATACAAAGCTGGAGGAGGTTTCATGTGAAAGCGAGCAAAAGGAATCGCGTCCGATGCTGCAGTCATGAGGCCTAAAACTTCCATGCACTTAGCTACTGAAGGGAATGACTGAGACTGAAGGTGCCGACAGGCTGCAACCAATTTCAAACGTCTCTTGTCTGTTAGAGACAGAGTCATGGACACCTAAAAAGGTGACCCTTGTCTGAGGAATCAAAAAACTTTTTAGTAAATTGATCCTCCAACCATGTTTTTAAAGAAACACTAGTTGATTTGTGTGAGATTCTGCAGAACGTAAAGACTGAGCTAGTACCAAGATATCGTCCAAATAAGGAAACACCGCAATACCCTGCTCTCTGATTACAGAGAGTAGGGCACCTTGAACCTTTGAAAAGATTCTTGGAGCTAATGCTAGGCCAAATGGAAGAGCAACAAATTGGTAATGCTTGTCTAGAAAAGAGAATCTCAGGAACTGAAAATGTTCTGGATGAATCGGAATATGAAGGTATGCATCCTGCAAGTCTATTGTAGACATATAATGTCCTTGCTGAACAAAAGGCAGAATAGTCCTTATAGTCACCATCTTGAAAGATGGTACTCTTACATAACGATTCAAAATTTTCAGATTCAGAACTGCTCTGAATGAATTTTCCTTCTTTGGGACAATGAATAGATTTGAATAAAACCCCAGACCTTGTTCCTGAAAAGGAACCGGCATGATTACCCCTGAAGATTCCAGGTCTGAAACACACTTCAGGAAGGCCTGAGCTTTTACTGGATTTGCTGGGATGGGTGAGAGAAAAAAAATCTTCTCACAGGAGGTCTTACTCTGAATCCTATTCGATACCCTTGAGAGACAATGCTCTGAATCCATTGATTTTGGACAGAATTTATCCAAAAATCCTTGATAAACCTTAATCTGCCCCCTACCAGCTGAACTGGAATGAGAGCCGCACCTTCATGCGGACTTAGGGGCTGACTTTGTTTTTTTTAAAAGGCTTGGATTTATTCCAATTTGAGGAAGGCTTCCAATTGGAAACAGATTCCTTGGGGGAAGATTTAGATTTTTGTTCCTTATTTTGACGAAAGGAACGAAAACGGTTAGAAGCCTTAGAGATTTACCCTTAGGTTTTTTTATCCTGAGGCAGAAAAAACCCTTTTCCTCCAGTAACAGTTGAAATAATAGAATTCAACTGAGAACCAAATAAATTATTACCTTGGAAAGATAATAATCTAGACTTAGATGTCATATCAGCATTCCAAGATTTAAGCCATAAAGCTCTTCTAGCTAAAATAGCTAAAGACATGGATCTAACATCAATTTTGATAATATCAAAAATGGCATCACAAATAAAATGATTAGCATGTTGCAGTAAGCGAACAATGCTAGATATGTCAGAATCCAATTCTTGTTGCGCTAAATTCTCCAACCATAAAGTTGATGCAGCCGCAACATCAGCCAAATAAATTGCAGGCCTGAGAAGATGACCTGAATATAAATAGGCTTTCCTTAGATAGGATTCAAGTTTCCTATCTAAAGGATCTTTAAAAGAAGTACTATCGTCCATAGGAATAGTGATACGTTTAGCAAGAGTAGAAATAGCCCCATCAACTTTGGGGATCTTTTCCCAAATCTCTATAGAAATTGCTGGTAAAGGATACAATTGTTTAAACCTTGAAGAAGGAAAAAAAGGAGTACCTGGCTTATTCCATTCCTTAGAAATCATATCAGAAATAGCATCAGGAATAGGAAAAACCTCTGAAGTAACCACAGGAGGTTTAAAAACAGCATTTAAAAACGTTTACTAGTCTTAATGTCAAGAGGACTAGCTTCCTCAATATCCAAAGTAATTAACACTTCTTTTAACAAAGAACGAATATACTCTATTTTAAACAAATAAGTAGATTAGTCAGTGTCAATATCTGAGGAGGGATCTTCTGAATCAGATAGATCCTCATCAGAGGAGGATAAATCATTATGTTGTCGGTCATTTGAAATTTAATCCACTTTAAGATAAGTTTTAAAAGACCTTTTACGTTTATTAGAAGGCGGAAATGCAGACAAAGCCTTCCGAATAGAATCAGTAACAAATTCTTTAAAATTCATAGGTATATCATGTACATTAGAAGTTGAGGGAACTGCAACTGGCAATGTACTATTACTGATGGATACATTCTCTGCATGTAAAACTTTATCATGACAACTATTACAAATGACATTCGGAGATATAATTTCGACAATCTTACAACAAATGCACTTAGCTTTGGTAGAACCGATGTCCAGCAAAGTTCCAACAGATACTTATGAGGCAGGAACAGATTGAGACATCTTGCAAAATGTAAAAGAAAAAACAAGATATAAAGCAAAATTATCAATTTCCTTATATGACAGTTTCAGGAATGGGAAAAAATGCAAACAGCATAGCCCTCTGACATAGAGAAAGGCGAGAAGCAAACAGCAATGGGGTATAAAATGAATGAAAAATTTGGCGCCAAGTATGACGCACAACATAAGAGAAATTTTTTTGGCGCCAACAATATCCGGAAATGACACACTTGCGACACTAACGACAAAACCGTGTGTAAGGCTTCTGCGTCAACTACGACTCCGGAAATGACGAACTTGCGTCAACGGACGTACTTTTCGCGCCAAAAAAAATCTCGCACCAAGAATGACGCAATAAAGTCAAGCATTTGGCGCACCCACGGGCCTAATGCTGCCCGCAATCTGTAAGAAAATAGTAGTCAATTTGAAAAAAGACTAAACCCCAGGTAAGAAAAGAATATTTCTTAATATGTTTATTTCCCAAATATGAAACTGACAGTCTGCACAAGGAAATACATGAACCCAACTCATGGCAAATATAAGTACAATACATATATTTAGAACTTTATATAAATGCATAAAGTGCCAGATCATAGCTGGGGTGTATTAAGTAATATAAAACATACTTACCAAAAAAGACACCTCTCCACATATAGCAGATAGCCAAACCAGTACTGAAACAGTTATCAGTAGAGGTAATGGTATATGAGAGTATATCGTCGATCTGAAAAGGGAGGTAGGAGATGAATCTCTACGACCGATAACAGAGAACCTATGAAATAGACCCCCGTTAGGAAAATCATTGCATTCAATAGGTGATACTCTCTTCACGTCCCTCTGACATTCACTGTACTCAGAGGAATCGGGCTTCAAAAAAAGCTGAGAAGCGCATGTCAATGTAGAAATCTTAGCACAAACTTACTTCACCACCTCCATAGGAGGCAAAGTTTGTAAAACTGAATTCTGGGTGTGGTGAGGGGTGTATTTATAGGCATTTTGAGGTTTGGGAAGCTTGCCCCTCCTGGTAGGATTGTATATCCCATACGTCACTAGCTCATGGACTCTTGCCAATTACATGAAAGAAAAGTTTTTGAACCCTTTGGAATTACCTGGATTTCTGCATAAATAAACAAGGCTTAGATTACAAGTGCAGCACAAAAATGTTATTAAAAGTTTAAAGTCAAATACCACTCAAGCAAAAGCCTAGGGCGCACTAAAATTTGGATGTTGGATAAAGTGTGTGTGCTTAACTTCTCACATATTAGAATTCTTTGGGGGTGATTTGAATACATCTTTTAGGCTATCGCTTGATTGCTAAACCGAAGGTCTTATATTGGAGTTCTTCACTAACAAAGAATGCTTTTTTATTGTTTATAGTTTTGTTATTGAAATAAATTATTTCAAAGGATATGGTATATGATGACAAGGTGCTGGCATTGGAAGGGCTCAAAGGTTTAAATAGAGAAAAGAAATGGGATGCATAATATCTGTGGCAACAGGGAATAATGCACACCTAATAAATGTTTATTCTCCAGGAAACAGTTAGGATACATATATACAGGTTGTAGGTGGCGCAATAGATGGTAACTCCCACTGTTAAGAGAATATTACGGTAATAATAAAAAGGATGTATATACATATAAAATATAATCAGATAATGACTGATCTTTAACTAATAATTCGTTCAAACACTCAATAAAATTAAATACATAAGTTTATTAATGTGGTATAAACAGTAAAATTGAATATATAAGACACCGGTGTCAGCATAAAATATGTCCTAAAATGTCAGTAGATAACAAATAAAGTATTTAAAACAAATGCTGCAATGTAAAGTTTAATGAATGACAGTACCCCTGGTTTTAAAAGTATTTCTAAAAACTGGGCACTCATTCATTCAACTTTACATTAACTTTAAGTCTTAGTGGATACCACTTGGCCACAACTCGAAAAGAAAGTGACTTTATAATGCTTCTCACAACATATGCTATTTTGAACCTAGGTTCAAGTCAAGACTCCACTTTAACTGCACAAGTTTAACATAAATGTAGTACAAAGCAGAAAACATTACAAGCATATACGACTCTACTGGTAGTAGAGCACTGAGTACTAAGAAGCAAAATATAAATAAAACACTTAATTTATGCTTACCAGATAAATTCCTTTCCTTCCGGATAGGGAGAGTCCACGGCTTCACTCCTTACTGTTGGGAAATACAACACCTGGCCACCAGGAGGAAGCAAAAACACCCTAGCCAAAGGCTTAAAGGGACATGAAACCCAATTTTTTTATTTCGTTATTTAGAAAGAGCATGTCATTTTAAACAACTTTATAATTTACTTCTATTATCTAATTTGCTTCATTCTCTTGATATCACTTGCTGAAAAGCATATCTAGATATGCTCAGTAGCTGCTGATTGGTTGCTGCACATAGAGGCCTTGTGCGATTGGCTCACACATGTGCATTGCTATTTCTTCAACAAAGGATATCTAAAGAATTGAGCAATTTAGATAATAGAAGTAAATTGGAAAGTTGTTTAAAATTACATGCCCTATCTTAATCATGAAAGTTTAATTTTGACTAGACTGTCCCTTTAAATATCCCTCCCACTTCCTCATTACCCCAGTCATTCTGTTGAGGGAACAAGGAAAAGTAGGAGAAACATTAGGGTATAAATGGTGCCAGAAGAATAAAATAAATAACAGGGGACCGCCCATAGACAAGAAAAAATGGGCGGGGGCCGTGGACACTCCCTATCCGGAAGGAAAGGAATTTATCTGGTAAGCATAATTTATGTTTTCCTTCCTAAGATAGCCAAGCTCTAGAGGACACTGAATGAATAACGGGAGGGAACAAAAAGGAAGAGGCAGACCCTATTCTGAGGGCACCACAGCCTGCAAAACTTTTCTCCCGAAAGCTGCTTCAGCCGAAGCAAAAACATCAAACTTGTAAAGCTTTGAAAAAGTATGTAAAGGGACCAGGTAGCCGCCTTACAAATCTGATCCATAGAGGCCTTGTTCTTAAATGAGTCGTTATCCTCTCAGGAGGATGATGTCCTGCTGTCTCGTAAGCTAAACGGATGACACTCCTTAACCAAAAAGATAGGGAAGTCGAAGTAGCCTTCTGCCCCTTACACTTCCCCGAATAAAAAACAAAGAGGAAGATTGTCTAAACTCTTTAGTAGCCTGAAGATAGAACTCAAAGGTGTGAACCACATCCAAATTGTGAAGTAAGCATTCTTTCGATAAAGAAGGATTAGGACACAAGGAAGGAACCACAATCTCTTGATTGATCTGACACAACCTTAGGAAGAAAATATAATTTAGTTTGTAAAACTGCCTTATCTGCATGAAAAATCAGATAAGGGGGCTCACATTGCAAAGCAGAGTTCTCAGAAACTGCGCACAGAGGCAATAGCTGATAATAAGAGAACCTTCCAAGATAACAATTTAATGTCAACGGAATGCAGAGGCTCAAACAGAACCTGTTGCAAAACCCGAAGAACAACATTAGGCTCCAAGGAGGATCCCCAGATCTAAACACAGGTCTGATCCTAATCAGAGCCTTAACAAAGGACTGCACGTCTGGAAGCTCAGCCAGTCTCTTGTGCAATAAAAACGACAGGGCCGAAATCTGTCCCTTCAGGGAACTAGCAGAAAGACCCTTCTCCAGTTTATCCTGGAGAAAAGATAAGATCCTGGCATCCTTAACTCTGTGCCAAGACAAACCCCGCTCTTCACACCAGAATAAGTAGATTCTTCACACCTTGTGGTAGATACGCCGAGTAACTGGTTTACGAGCTTGAATAAGAGTATCAATGACACTCTCAGAGAAACCTCTCTTGGCTAAGACTAAGCGTTCAATCTCCACGCAGTCAGCCTCCGAGAATCTAGATTTTGGTGAACAAATTAAAGGACCAGTCAACACAGTAGATTTGCATAATCAACAAATGCAAGATAACAAGACAATGCAATAGCACTTAGTCTGAACTTCAAATGAGTAGTAGATTTTTTTTCTGACAATTTTAAAGTTATGTCTTTTTCCACTCCCCCTGTACCATGTGACAGCCATCAGCCATTCACAAATGCATACACGTACCATGTGACAGCCATCAGCCATTCACAAATGCATACACACTTATTCTTGCACATGCTCAGTAGAAGCTGGTGACTCAAAAAGTTTAAATATAAAAAGACTGTGCACATTTAGTTAATAGAAGTAAATTGGAAAGTTGTTTAAAATGGCATGCTCTATCTGATTAATGAAAGTTTAATTTTGATTGAGTGTCCCTTTAACTTTGTATCAGCAGGTCTCTGCGACAAGGTAACTTCCACGGAGGAGATGAGGACATCTCCACTAGATCCGCAAACCAAGTCCTTCGCGGCCACGATGGAGCAATCAGGAATACTGGTACCCGCTCCTGCTTGATGTGGGCCACCTCTCGAGGAAGAAGCGGTAATGGAGGAAAAAGATATGAGTTTAAACCTCCAGGGCACTGCTAGTGCATTTATTAGATCCGCTTGGTTATATTGTCTGATTGGAATCTGATAAACTGGGACGAACCTAGAAGTAGCCAAGCCTTCAAGGCCTTCAAGATTGCCCGTAGTACCAAAATATTGATCGGGAGGGAGGACTCCTCCTGCATACACAACCCCTGTGCCTTCCTGGCACCCCAAACAGCTCCCCATCCGGATAGGCTTGCGCCGTAGTCACAATCTCCCAGGATTAAGAGCATGTCCCTCGGGACAGATGATCTGGACAGAGCCACCAAGAGAGCAATTCTCTTGACCGGCTGTCTAATACAATCTGTTGAGACAGATCTGAATGATCGCCCTGCCACTGCCTCAGCATGCACAGTTGTAAAGGTCTGAGAAGGAACCTGGCAAAAGGAATGATGGCCATGCAGGGCACCATGAGACTCATCACCTCCATACACTGAGCAACAGAGGGACTCAAGGAGGTCCGGAGGGCAAAACATGCCGGTTAGCTTGCAACATCTCTGGTCTGTTAGAAATATCCTCATGGATATGGAGTCTATTATAGTACCCAGGAATTCCACCCTGGTACTTGGGAACTCCAGGTTTATCTTCCACCTATGTGCCTTTATTTTGCGTTTGTTAGAGCAAGGTAATGCACTGAGGACCGCAGACACCGCCATTTGTAACTGCGCGGCAAAGTCCACAGAAAGAAGGCCCCCTCCGGATGGAGGATTAGATGTGCTACAGGGAACTGCATGTGGAGTGGATAATGTAGCAAGGGTAATAATCTCACGGGACGCCGAGTCCTAAAAGATAAACTGCTCAGAGGGACTAAGAGCCTTAGCAGGCTTGTCTCCCTTCTTAGACTTTATAACGGTGTTAAGGCATGTGGAACATAATTGAGTGGGCGGGAAAATCATGGCCTCCTCACAATATAAACAGGTATAATTTAGTACAGGAGTACCTTCTAACATGTCAGAGTCCTCCATAGCTCAAGTTATACCCACAGAAGGACCCAAATAAAAACAGAATTTATGCTTACCTGATAAATTTCTCTCTCTCTTACGGTGTGTCCGGTCCACGGCTTCATCATTACTTGTGGGATATTCTCAATCCCTACAGGAAGTGGCAAAGAGAGCACACAGCAGAGCTGTCCATATAGCTCCCCTCAGGCTCCGCCCCCCAGTCATTCGACCGACGGTTAGGAGAAAAAGGAGAACCATAGGGTGCAGTGGTGACTGTAGTTTACAAAAATAAATTTAAACCTGACTAAATTGCCAGGGTGGGCCGTGGACCGGACACACAGTAAGAGAAAGAAATTTATCAGGTAAGCATAAATTCTGTTTTCTCTTACATTGGTCTGTCCGGTCCACGGCTTCATCCTTACTTGTGGGAACCAATACCAAAGCTTAAGGACACGGATGAAGGGAGGGAAACAGTCAGGTAACCTAAACGGAAGGCACCACTGCTTGCAAAACCTGTCTCCCAAAAATAGCCTCCGAAGAAGCAAAAGTATCGAATTTGTAAAATTTAGCAAATGTATGCAGTGAAGACCAAGTCGCTGCCTTACAGATCTGTTCAACAGAAGCCTCATTCTTGAAAGCCCATGTGGAAGCCACAGCTCTAGTGGAATGAGCTGTAATTCGTTCAGGAGGCTGCCTTCCAGCAGTCTCATAAGCCAACCGGATGATGCTTTTCAGCCAGAACGACAGAGAGGTTTGTCTGAAGTCTTTAGTTGCTTTTAGATAAAACTTTAAAGCACGAACCACATCAAGATTGTGTAACAGACGTTCCTTGTTAGAAATTGGGTTAGGACACAGAGAAGGAACAACTATTTCCTGGTTAATATTCTTATTGGAAACCACTTTTGGAAGAAATCCAGGTTTGGTACACAAAACCACCTTATCTGTATGGAACACCAGATAGGGTGAATTACACTGCAAAGCAGACAATTCAGAAACTCTTCTAGCAGAAGAAATAGCTACTAAAAACAAAACTTTCCACGATAGTAACTTAATATCTATGGAATGTAGGGGTTCAAACGGAACCCCTTGAAGAACTGAAAGAACTAAAATTTAGACTCCATGGAGGAGCCACAGGTCTGTAGACAGGCTTAATTCTGACTAAGGGCTGTACAAACGCCTGAACATCTGGCACGGTTGCCAGACGCTTATGCAACAGAACTGACAGAGCAGATATCTGTCCCTTTAGAGAACTAGCTGCCAACCCTATCTCCAATCCTTCTTGGAGAAAGGATAGCAACCTTGGAATCCTAACCTTACTCCATGAGTAACCTTTGGATTCGCACCAACAAAGATATTTCCTCCATATCTTATGATAAATTTTCCTGGTAACAGGCTTTCTAGCCTGGATCAGAGTATCTATAACTGATTTAGCTAGAATTAAGCGTTCAATCTCCAAGCAGTCAGTTGCAGAAAAACCAGGTTTGGATGCTTGAATGGACCTTGGATTAGAAGGTCCTGTCTCAAAGGTAGCTTCCATGGTGGAGCCCATGACATATCCACCAGGTCTGCATACCAAGTCCTTCGTGGCCACGCAGAAGCTATCAGGATTACCGAAGCCTTCTCCTGCTTGATTCTGGCTACTAGCCGGGAGAGAAGGGGAAACGGTGGAAAGACATAAGCTAGATTGAACGACCAAGGCGCCACTAAGGCATCTACCAATGTCGCCTTGGGATCCCTGGACCTGGACCCGTAACGTGGAAGCTTGGAGTTCTGGCGTTACGCCATGAGATCCAGATCTGGGAAGCCCCATAGTCGGGTTAACTGGGCGAAAACCTCCGGGTGGAGTTCCCACTCCCCTGGATGGAATGTCTGATGACTCAGATAATCCGCCTCCCAGTTGTCCACTCCTGGGATGTAAATTGCGGATAGATGGCAGGAGTGATCCTCTGCCCATTTGATTATCTTGGATACTTCCCTCATCGCCAGGGAACTCTTTGTTCCTCCCTGATGATTGATGTACGCTACAGTCGTGATGTTGTCCGACTGAAATCTGATGAATTTGGCCTCCGCTAGTTGGGGCCAAGCCTGGAGCGCATTGAATATCGCTCTCAATTCCAAAATGTTTATCGGGAGAAGAGATTCTTCCCGAGACCATAGACCCTGAGCTTTCAGGGAGTCCCAGACCGCACCCCAGCCTAAGAGGCTGGCGTCGGTCGTGACAACGATCCACTCCGGTCTGCGGAAACTCATTCCCTGAGACAACCACCAGAGGAATGAGTCTCTGGTTTTCTGGTCCATTTGTATCTGGGGAAACAAATCTGCATAATCCCCATTCCACTGTTTGAGCATGCACAGTTGCAGTGGTCTTAGATGATGAATTTGAGCAAAAGGAACCACGTCCATTGCCGCAACCATTAGACCTATTACCTCCATGCACTGAGCCACAGAAGGCTGAGGAATGGCATGAAGAACTCGACAAGTGTTCGAAAGTTTTGACTTCCTGACCTCCGTCAGAAAGATTTTCATTTCTACCGAGTCTATAATTGTTCCCAGGAAGGGAACCCTTGCGAACGGGGACAGAGAACTTTTTTCTACGTTCACCTTCCACCCGTGAGACCTTAGAAAGGCCAGAACAATGTCCGTATGAGCCTTTGCTCTGTGAAAGGACGACGCTTGTATTAGGATGTCGTCTAGGTAAGGTGCTACAGCAATGCCCCTTGGTCTTAGTACCGCTAGAAGGGACCCTAGCACCTTTGTGAAAATTCTGGGAGCAGTGGCCAACCCGAAGGGAAGAGCCACGAACTGATAATGTTTGTCCAGAAAGGCGAACCTCAGGAACTGATGGTGATCTTTGTGGATAGGAATATGCAGGTACGCATCCTTTAAGTCCTCGGTAGTCATATATTGACCCTCCTGGATCATTGGTAAGATTGTCCGAATGGTTTCCATTTTGAATGATGGAACTCTGAGGAATTTGTTTAGGATTTTTAAGTCCAGGATTGGCCTGAAAGTTCCTTATTTTTTGGGAACTACAAACAGGTTTGAGTAAAAACCCAGTCCTTGTTCTGCTGTTGGAACTGGGTGTATCACTCCCATTTTTAGAAGGTCTTCTACGCAACGTAAGAATGCCTGACTCTTTGTCTGGTCTAAAGACAAGCGAGAAATGTGGAACCTTCCCCTTGGAGGAAGGTTCTTGAATTCCAGAAAGGTACCCCTGAGTGACAATTTCTAACGCCCAGGGATCCGGAACATCTCTTGCCTAGGCCTGAGCAAAGAGAGAGAGTCTGCCCCCTACTAGATCCGGTCCCGGATCGGGGGCTACCCTTTCATGCTGTCTTGGTAGCAGCAGTAGGCTTCTTGGCCTGTTTACCCTTATTCCAGCCTTGCAGGGGTTTCCATGCTGGTTTGGACTGGGAAGCGTTACCCTCTTGCTTAGTGGCTGTAGCGGAAGAAGCAGGTCCGTTCCTGAAATTGCGAAAGGAACGAAAATTAGACTTGTTTTTAGCTTTGGAAGGTCTATCCTGTGGAAGGGCATGGCCCTTTCCCCCAGTGATATCTGAAATAATCTCTTTCAACTCTGGCCCGAATAGGGTCTTACCCTTGAAAGGAATATTCAGCAATTTTGTTTTGGACGACACATCTGCCGACCAAGATTTTAGCCAAAGCGCTCTGCGCGCCACGATTGCAAATCCAGAATTTTTTGCCGCTAATTTCACTAACTGAAAAGCGGCATCTGTAATAAAAGAATTAGCCAACTTCAGGGCGTGAATTCTGTCCATGACCTCATCATAAGAAGCCTCCTTCTGGAGCAAGTTTTCTAGTTCCTCAAACCAAAAAGCCGCTGCAGTGCTTACAGGAATAATGCAAGAAATAGGTTGAAGAAGAAAACCTTGTTGAACAAATATTTTCTTAAGTAAACCTTCTAATTTGTTATCCATAGGATCTTTGAAAGCGCAACTGTCTTCTATTGGTATAGTTGTGTGCTTAGCTAGTGTTGAAACTGCCCCCTTGTAACATATCTCAGCCTAATGTCACTATCCCTTTAAGACTTCCTTCTCTGACTGCTGCATTTGGGCAGTATTCACATTCAGCTTGCTTGCCTGCCTGATTAATCATTCATGCACCTGATTTACCTCAGCCTCTTTTTAAGCCTTCTCAGGTCTAATGTGCTTTGCATTAACATTGAAGTGTGATCCTGAACAACAGAGGCTTGTGTTAGTTTTCTGCTTGAACTTACCAACTATTCCAAGATACAGCATTTTCTATTACCTATGCTAAATATCATCAAACCGCAAGTATCAAAAATATCTCCATTCTGTTTCCTGGACGCAGCTACTTAACAATCTCTGAATTTTATTATAAATCTACTATGCTTTTGCTTACCATCACTCTCTAATTACAATAACATCATCTTACTCAGAACTTTATAACTATTTCTGTGCTTCTAGTTTCATTGCTGAAATAACCTGCAACAAACCTAGTTTGATCAAACAGTAATTAATGCCTGAGACTTGTAACTTGTCTATCACTTGTGCTGCTCTAATTATACTGATATACAGCTTTACATAATATAATGAACTGTGAACCTGCAACAAACCTTGGTTTGAATATAAATGCACAAAACAGTAATTAATGCCTAAGACTTGCAACCTGTTTATCACTTGTGCTGCTGTGTTTAACCCTGACATACAACCTTATAAAACATTATGTACTGTGAACCTACAACAAACCTTAGTTTGCATCTAAGTATCAAACTTCTACCTGTTTACTTTGGAGCCTGAACATTGCTATATATTTCTCTCATTGAATCCTGCAGCTACTCCTGTTAACTAATTATAACTCACAGTGAAGCCAGTATATATTGTAAACAAATATTGCACCCTCCATTAATTCTTCAATAACTTCTAGCAACTATGAATCACAGAATATCATCTATCCACGTCCAGGATACTCTTCCCCGGGTCAGAAGTCGGTGTCTTCAAATCCCTATCACTGCCCCGAGGGTCTGTTTCTTGAGCGCATGTACACCGGATCATGACACCCCTCTACCTTAGGGACCGTCTGCCACGCGTCCCTTCTGGGGTCAACAATGGGGAACATTTTCTTAAATATAGGGGGGGGGGGGAACAAAAGGTACACCTGGCCTTTCCCACTCCCTAGTCACGATATCCGCCACCCTCTTAGGTATCGGAAACGCGTCAGTGTGTACCGGGACCTCTAAGAATGTGTCCATTTTACACAATTTTTCTGGGACCACCAAGGGGTCACAATCCTCAAGTGTAGCCAGGACCTCCTTAAGCAGGGCGCGGAGGTGTTCTAGCTTAAATTTAAATGCTATGGTATCTGGCTCTGCCTGTTGAGAAATTTCTCCTGTGTCAGAAATTTCTCCCTCAGACAGGCCCTCCCTCACCGCCAAGTCAGATTGTTGTGAGGGCACTACAGAAATTATCCGCTGCGTCTGATTGCTCATTTTCTGTATTTAAAACTGAGCTATCGCGCTTCCTTGGAAATGCTGGCAGTTTGGATAAAAATGCTGCGAGAGAATTATCCATTACTGCTGCTAACTGTTGTAAAGTAATAGGGATCGATGCCCTAGAGGTGCTGGGCATCGCTTGCGCGGGCATTACTGGTGTCGACACAGAAGGAGAAGATAGAGTACTATCCTCACTACCTTCAGCTAAAGATACATCTTGGGCTACATTTTTAAGTGTCACTGTATGGTCCTTAAACTGCTTGGAAGCTATAGCACACTTCAAACATAAATTCAATGGGGGTACCGCCATGGCTTTTAAACATATAGAACAAGGGCTATCTGAAGGCTCAGACATGTATGACAGAGTTAGACAGCACTATAATGCAAGAAAAAATACTTTTGAAAAAAACGTTACTGTGTCTTTAAATAATAAAAGTGCACACTTTTACCAACACATCAAATAACCATCAAATAAACATCCGATCTTAATGAAATTTTCACCACAGTATCCTAATGCTTTGAAAAGATTGCACACACATTTTCAGATCAATTAACCCCTTAATGCCCAAACCGGAGCTAAAAACAGCAGTTAACCGGTTAAACACACTACAGCACGATGCCACAGCCTCTACTGTGGCTTTTACCTTCCTTAGGGATTATTTGATGAAGAAATAAGCCTCTCTGAAGTCCCCTCTGAGGTCTCTGGACTCCACACGTGAAGTTGCATGAACTGTCTAGCCAAAAACAACTGCGCAATTGAGGCGCGAAAATGAGGCCCCCTCCCTCTTCATTACAGAGTGCTGGGGCCTTTGAGGTAGATTAGGAGTCTAATCCAGTGCCAGGCGAATAAAAAAAAACAGAATTTATGTTTACCTGATAAATTACTTTCTCCAACGGTGTGTCCGGTCCACGGCGTCATCCTTACTTGTGGGATATTCTCTTCCCCAACAGGAAATGGCAAAGAGCCCAGCAAAGCTGGTCACATGATCCCTCCTAGGCTCCGCCTACCCCAGTCATTCGACCGACGTTAAGGAGGAATATTTGCATAGGAGAAACCATATGGTACCGTGGTGACTGTAGTTAAAGAAAATAAATTATCAGACCTGATTAAAAAAACCAGGGCGGGCCGTGGACCGGGCCACACCGTTGGAGAAAGTAATTTATCAGGTAAACATAAATTCTGTTTTCTCCAACATAGGTGTGTCCGGTCCACGGCGTCATCCTTACTTGTGGGAACCAATACCAAAGCTTTAGGACACGGATGAAGGGAGGGAGCAAATCAGGTCACCTAAATGGAAGGCACCACGGCTTGCAAAACCTTTCTCCCAAAAATAGCCTCAGAAGAAGCAAAAGTATCAAACTTGTAAAATTTGGTAAAAGTGTGCAGTGAAGACCAAGTCGCTGCCCTACATATCTGATCAACAGAAGCCTCGTTCTTGAAGGCCCATGTGGAAGCCACAGCCCTAGTGGAATGAGCTGTGATTCTTTCGGGAGGCTGCCGTCCGGCAGTCTCGTAAGCCAATCTGATGATGCTTTTAATCCAAAAAGAGAGAGAGGTAGAAGTTGCTTTTTGACCTCTCCTTTTACCGGAATAAACAACAAACAAGGAAGATGTTTGTCTAAAATCCTTTGTAGCATCTAAATAGAATTTTAGAGCGCGAACAACATCCAAATTGTGCAACAAACGTTCCTTCTTTGAAACTGGTTTCGGACACAGAGAAGGTACGATAATCTCCTGGTTAATGTTTTTGTTAGAAACAACTTTTGGAAGAAAACCAGGTTTAGTACGTAAAACCACCTTATCTGCATGGAACACCAGATAAGGAGGAGAACACTGCAGAGCAGATAATTCTGAAACTCTTCTGGCAGAAGAAATTGCAACTAAAAACAAAACTTTCCAAGATAATAACTTAATATCAACGGAATGTAAGGGTTCAAACGGAACCCCCTGAAGAACTGAAAGAACTAAATTGAGACTCCAAGGAGGAGTCAAAGGTTTGTAAACAGGCTTAATTCTAACCAGAGCCTGAACAAAGGCTTGAACATCTGGCACAGCAGCCAGTTTTTTGTGAAGTAACACCGACAAGGCAGAAATCTGTCCCTTCAGGGAACTTGCAGATAATCCTTTTTCCAATCCTTCTTGAAGGAAGGATAGAATCCTAGGAATCTTAACCTTGTCCCAAGGGAATCCTTTAGATTCACACCAACAGATATATTTTTTCCAAATTTTGTGGTAAATCTTTCTAGTTACAGGCTTTCTGGCCTGAACAAGAGTATCGATAACAGAATCTGAGAACCCTCGCTTCGATAAAATCAAGCGTTCAATCTCCAAGCAGTCAGCTGGAGTGAAACCAGATTCGGATGTTCGAACGGACCCTGAACAAGAAGGTCTCGTCTCAAAGGTAGCTTCCAAGGTGGAGCCGATGACATATTCACCAGATCTGCATACCAAGTCCTGCGTGGCCACGCAGGAGCTA